>NW_017307420.1:71508-78670 GCF_000935625.1 Nanorana parkeri | reverse complement strand
ATCGTTGTGCAAAACTCCCCCCCCCCCCCCACACACACACACACACACACACACACACACACACACACCCCACCCGGAGTTTTTCCTGATCTATTGTGATAAAAACATGAATCAAAATAGATTTTTAGTCGGTATGTACCATGTGATGTACACAACATGCCTACCACTATGTAGGTGCAATATAATTCCTTCCTTGAAAAATCTTGTGTATTCACCCACCCAAATCAATACTTTGTAGAGCCACCATTTGCCGCAATCACAGCTGCAAGTCTCCTGGGGTATGTCTCTATTAGCTCAGCAGATCTAGCCACTGGGATTTTTGCCCATTCATTAAGGCAAAACTGATAAGTTAGAGGGGTCAAGTCACGGCGCAGATTCTGAAAAGGACTGAGGCTTGATCTTTGACTGGACCATTCCAAAACATTTAAATGTTTCCTTTTAAACCACTCCAATATAGCTTTAGCAGTATGTTTAGGGTCATTGTCCTGCTAGAAGGTAAACCTCCATCCCAAAAGCTGTAGCAGGTTTTCTTTAAGAGTATTTTCCAAGATGCAACAAAACAGGAAAAACCCCAAGGGGGTGAAAGCTTTTGCAAGGCACTGTATATTACATGTTTCTTTTTTCCCAAAAAGTTAAAATGCAGCAGACCCAAAACCATTATAGTTTCAGTGGCACAACTATTAAAACTTGTGCGGGTGCTGGCCTATTAGGATTGTCAAGGGAAACAGTTATCAGATTGGAGAGAAAGCCTTATACAAAAGCTGTTCTTTGCCCCACGGTAAGCATGTGCCGGAGATGTCTGCCACTCACCTCTCCAGCCCAGCGCCATTAGTAAAACACAATGGTCTTCTGTGATTAGAGAAGCATTAGCCAGCACAGGCGCTTGGGTTCTTCTCATGACCACACATGCCACAACCCTATACCCTAGCTGATACACATGCTGATAACCATTACAGAAAGGCTGAGATCAGAGGCATTTCTATTAACAGTCATATAAACAGCTGCTCAAACTACCAGATGTGTGTTAGTACTACAATGCAAACACATCTTTCTTCAGGTCCCACCATCTGCTCTACAAGTTAAACAGCAATGAGGTCACCAAGGCTCCTGCCCAGATACAATGCATAGTACATTAGAGCTACAATCTCTTGAAATGTACTTGTGTACTCCATTTCAAACACTGCTGTCCTACAGGGGGTCAGCGATGTGGTAAGTGCAGAGTACGAGGATTAAACTGTCAGTGCTTTGTTGTACGGCTTACTTGTAACCTGGGATTTTAAGCTTTGGAAAACAGATGTTATTTTGAATCGAAATTTCCAACAGCGCCATATTTGGCCGCATAAATCCTAAGTGATTGCGCGGCCAGATGCCGATAACAGTCGCCTGTCAAACTGCCCGGCTTTAAATCATGACAACAAAATTCTGCCTTGTGTCGAGCTGCGTTTAAATGCCGCTGGGGAATCCGTGTCATCTATGGGAAAGAGATTACCGGCCTTGTAAGCAGGAAGAACAAATATCGTCAAGGAGTTTATATTCTGCCAAAGGGCTTGCAAGACTCGTTAAACAGCAAGAAAATCCGCTATTGACCATTAACAGGTTCCATATAAAATGAAGCTAATAATTTCAATAAAGAATGTTTATACTGAAAAGAAACCTATACCGGGAGAAATATGTAGGCTGCTATCTCGGACCTCCAATGGAAATAATACTATTTGCTTGGCTCTAATGATGATTCACTGGATAACTCCACCTTTTGGACCATGTTTTATCTTACACCCATATTTAGGGTATACCATAAATTATAGTAACAACCCGAAGCCCCCCCTTTACTGATTTGCAGGGTCCTTCTCCTCGCGGTATCTTGTGATTTTTTTAAAATTTAGGATCTGTGAATGAAAAGGCTACAAGTCCCATCTGTCAGCATTGGCAAAGGCACTCGTAGATCTCAATGGAGCACAAATGTGGTGACGTCACTGCACTTGTAGTCCATTGATAACTTCCTCCAGTTCAATATCTGAAGGCTCGGCCCCCCGTACGGACTTGGGGGTGGTGTAATAATCTGCAGGATCCTGTCCATTGCACCAGCAATCTAATGTAAAAAATTAATAAATGCACAAAGTGGAACTCCCCATAGGCTAACATTGAGCTTCCGATCACGACTGGCCAAAAAAAACAACTGACGGGCGGACCTGTCTGAACGTTGTCCGAATGCCTGTTCAGGATCAATGACTCAGAAAACACTAAAGACACTGGATAATCATGATAGCCAAGGAACTAGTAGTTACAGAAGGTGGTCAGCAAATAAATTTATGAATAAGTAATAACGTTTAATTGTTGTGTTTAATTATGCGAAATTTCTACTAAGTTCCTGTGTAATTACCAGGACCTGACAAATGTTCTAACCTCCTCATGTATCACTTGCCCCTCCCTTTTAGATTGTAAGCCCTCAGGGGCTGGGCCCTCCTTACCATCTTGTCTTGAATTGTATTGTGATTGTAATGTCTTCCTTATATTGTAAAGCGCTGCGCAAACTGTTGGCGCTATATAAATCCTGCATAATAATAATAATAACTTCTCACCATGCTACTCAAAAAAACTAGATTTGGGCTTTAACAAAAACGCTTTCCTTCTAAAAAGACTGGTGCTGCCAGGCCATAAACCATAGCAGACAATGTCTAAGGAAGTCTTGATTCAAAGTAGCAATGTCAGCACTGTAAGTGATACCCGCTGCTTCAGTGGGACAAAACCTCCAGAGAGAACCATCATTCCATTCTGATATCCTGATTGCAATATCCCTTTCCCACACTGGGCACAGGACTGGAAGCTTGATACACAAGACCATAAAATGATTATTTTTCTTTAGAAATGTAGCTAAGCTGACAATCCTCCAGACACACTGGGGAATGTTTGCTATTAATACTGTTAGCAGGGTTTCTGAGCCCCTCACAGCAGCCCTTTGAAATAAAAGGCACTTGTAATATCAAGTTAACCACACCAATGGTCAAGTTACATATAATTATAGTAACAGGCCCAGCACCCCAATATTCCTGAAAGCCAGAGAGACACGTGCCAAGAATTAGCCCAGCAATATATCACAGTTTGGATGGGGCCAAGTTTCAAAGCCTTTCTTTTGCAGTTGTACTAGAAAAAAGCCTGTATGTGTCTACCTCTCAACTGTCTGAAGGGAGAAAGAGGAACACCTTTTAGTAAAAAGTATAAGAACAAACCACTGACCCCCGTTATATGTACCATTAAAAGCTACACATAAAATGGTTGATTAAGCCCATATATTTACATTTCTGTTATATGGCCTTTTCAAAATAACAAATGCAGCTGAGGCCAAAACTTTTTTAGTCTTGGAGAGCGTGAAGGAGGGTTATAACCCCTGTCAGCTTTTGTTTGCCATCTGTGTCCCATTTAGGGAGATTTGCCTTCATTTCCTGTCCGATAGCCACAAGAGCAAGTAAGAGGAAATCCCTACAAGGAAAGGGACGTCCTTGGTGGTCTTCAGGGTCACCAGAACTAGTGTCTCCATTGGAAGATTTCCCATCTATTCTTGTTTAGGTGACAACCCAAAACTTGTGATTTTCTTTTACTTTCAGTGATAACATCACCTGTACAAATAGAGAGGGTGAATCTCCTAAATGGGGAAACAGACAGCAACAAAAACCTGACTAGTGTTCTAATCCCTCTCCACTACAGCCAAATCTAGAAAATTTAGTTTTGGCCTTTGTTGCACTTAAAAGGTTGAATAAAATGTTTAGTGTTCATCATCAGACCAAAAAGAGAACAACTAAAAGGAGGAAAGATGGGCAAAGACATTTGGTTCCAATAAGAGACTGTTGGGAGCTTACCTTGTATATACAATAAAAGGCCATGACACTATGGTCTTATTCACGCTTCACGATGCATGAATGTTCATGCGCCTTTGCAGCCGTTTCCATGCATCAGTCCATTCAATGTGCTGCCGCATGCGTGACAAAGTAGCTGATGCAATATTTTCAGCTGCGAACATCCCACGCATCTTGGGTAACATTAACAAGTAATGGCACCACAAGCACTTTGTAGGTTTTTAAAGCACTGCACAAATGCGCACTTTGGTGACCGTTCACACAATGCCAAAGTGTGAACAGGGACTAACTGGGAATCTGATTCAGGTGAAAGCTTGCAACGGACAAAATAAACATATTTTACCTTCTTTACCAGATGAAAGCTGCTTCCTTAGTTATGCTGCTGTTGTATACTGTATATGTCTAAAAGGGATGGCTGCCTGATACTTCCTAGCTCAAGTATGGGCCAGCATGGACAGAATGTTCTTAGCAGCAAATACTGTTAAAAGGTCAGTCCCTCGAACGGATATATTAGCTTTAGGCTTAGGCACATATTGGCAGATCACGTCTCCTCTATCATGGACTCATGAAATCTCTGCACCTTGGTTCCTATGTTCACTCCCCTACTGATTCTTTAAAAAAAAGGAAAAACTCTTCATGTTATGTACGGTTCTGAATAACACCATTTTCTAATAACTTGGTACCCTGTACAATTCTGCCTTTGTTCACATTGGCTCATAATTATTGTATTCCATGCACGCAAGCTTTTGGTTTCCAGGATACGTCCATATGTTATTTGTTCTTGCGAATATAAAGAATCTGAAAATAATAAAGGAAGGATACTGGCACATTGCTGGGTGTGGAATATGTGCAGTGTCCACATGCACACACATATGTGGGTAATGTGAGTGTGCACGTCTATGTACTAAACCTGTCCTAAGAGTTTCAGCTATCTGATCATGTACAAAACCCTGATTGCCATCACATGTCTACAGTCAGCTTATAAACCTCAACTTTAGGCAATACATTTCATAAATATTGTGAAAGCTGTTCTGGATTTTCATTCAGTGTAGTTCTGAAATAGGCATTTGTTCCTGCACTGCAGGATTTCATTGTGGTACAAAAGAAGAATAAACCATGCTGAACCTCACTCAAATCTCTAAGGCCTTTACTGAGTGGTGGAAAAAAACAGCTGGCTGAACAGTCAGTGATGTCGATCAATGAGCCCTGTAGACAGTGAGTCTGCTAAGCACATTGTGACAGCTCTCAGGCACTCACAGAGCAATCAGCACAGCAGATGGTCAAGAAGAAGTCTGTAAATGCTGTATGTCACTCATTTCTATAGCACTGAGAATTCTCTGGTTTCCTCCCACATTTCTAAAAAATACTGGCAGGTTACTTAGTTTCTTTCCAATTTTCCCAGTGTTGTGTGTGTGTGTCTGCTTGATTATGATGCATACAATAGACTGCAAGATGCTGTGGGGCAGGGATAGATGCATTTAAGTGATATTAAACCTTTGGGGGTTTTTTTCTTTAATGATGGGGAGGCCCACACTTAAATGATTTTGGTGTTCTTTTTCTTTAAAGTGCTTTTCTTGCCCCTCCTCTAGCTGGTCCCCAAACCACTCTACCTAGCTAGCCGGATGCTGAAGAGACACATGTGTGCATGTTCCCAGCTGTGACCCACACCTAGCTGTGTGCGTCCGTAGACACACACAGCATGCAGCAAACCTGCTCCCTTCACCGCTCCCATAGTCATAGTTTGACCGACGGCTCCTCTGCTTTCAGTACCCTCAGAACCAGTTTGGGGAACAGCAATATCTTCCCTGATCCGCAGGGGTGACAATGGGGACAAGGTGACATGGAAATGTGCTTAGCATTTTTTATCCTAATGCAGAGAATGCATTAAGGTAAAAAAAACACCTAACACTTAGTACTACTTTAATGTTCTTTGAAGAATAAGACAGTGTCGTATAAATGAGTTTAGAGGTGAACTGCAGCTGACCAAAAATACGTTGAAGCCTGTTTGTCCATAAACAATAAAATTTAAAATGTTATTTTATAAAGCCCTTGGCCTCCCATGTCCTAAAAGGCCTAAAAGGTAAAAATACTTCTTGAATTTATCTCTGGTGTACACACAACCACTATGTAGGACTCTTTGCTAGAGCAGAGTGTTGTGGTGCAATAAAGTGCCCAATAACCCAAGTGTGAAGGCCAATTATCAGATCTGCGTATGGGCCTTTGTTAGCGGGCTTTAGGTTTGTGTCAATGGCATCAGTTTTACATGATTCTGAGGTCCTTCAGAATTCCTTCTGACCTGCATTTGACCTGCTTCAAATTAATTTTAAATTCCCATAGGCTTGTATGGAAATGCAAAACCCACTTGATGCCAACAAAAGCCTGATGACACAGGTCCTATGTCTGCTACAAAAACAAAACAAAAATACACATGAATAAACACTCACCGAGCCTCGCTGGATTTCACAGGATCCCCTTCGCATACAAAGTTCACAATGTAGCCGGCACTGCAGTTGATCTTGGACCAGTTGGGTTTGCAAACATCCAGAAAGTGAGGCCTGAGGCGACCTATAGTGAACTTGGCGATATCGGTTAGTGACTGGCTGGCTGCGGCTCCAAAGATGAATGTCCCGATGGCTTTGTAAATGGTTGCTACATACTGATTCCTGATGAAGCCATTAGACTGCAACTGATTATAATATACGGACAACGCCTCTCCTAAAATCATCTGCAGGAAGAAGAAAGACAAGGGTTAACAATGCAATTATCACTGCAAAATCTCCACACACTTCCTTAAATTCAATGAGAGAAGGTACACACTGGCATTTCCACTATGTGCTATGAATTGCATTTGTTGTGTCAGTTAAGGGATCATGAATCCCTACTGTAGCATTAGTGTGCGCTGCTACATAACCTGCACTAAACGCACCGGAATGCTCTATTTAGTGTGAAGTGTATTTAGTGCAAGTAGAAGGAAGCAGAGTTCTAAACTTCAATATGTACACACCAAAAAGAGAACACATGCCACATTTGGTGCAGATACAGACATCAATAAAGTAGCTTCATAATTATGATATATTAAGCCCTACCAGAACTATGAGGTGAGCGCTTTTCACTCACCTCGTAGTTCTAGCCGACCTGTGACACTGAGACTGTCACAGGTCGGCTCAGTAGATCGGGAGGTGAGCGAACATATACCGGCGTTCGCTCACCTCTTGATCCTATCACGGCTCTCTGCCGTGACAGGGGAGGGGCTGGATTCCCCCCTCCCCGCTCTGCCAGCGCTGACTGGCGGAACGGACAGGGGAGAGGGC
>NW_017307420.1:68169-70614 GCF_000935625.1 Nanorana parkeri | reverse complement strand
TGCCTCTATAGAGGCAGACCCAGCTGTCACTCACACAGCTGGGCGGATCTCGACATCAATGTCGAGATCCGCCCAGCTGTAGCTGTAGCTCGCCGTATACTGAGCTTGGGGTAACGGGAGGACGCTAGTTTGTGTCCTCCCGTTACCCTAAGGAGAACTATGGGGAGAAGCCCTGACCCCATAGTTCTCCTTGAAAGCAAAAACCTGTCTTTTAATTTTTGCATATAGTGGGGAAGAAATTAAAAATGTCCTATACCTTCCCTGATTGAGTCTAATTCTCCTTCATTTGTGTCTTGCATGCTCTCTCCCCTATGTACTGAAGAGGGTTTCATAGAGAAGCAGTGGGCAGGACTAGGTGTGGCCCGGTGCTGACTGACATTTTTTCCATCACATTGTAGTGCAAGGAGGCAAAGGCCACATGAGTGGTAACTCTACTCTGAATTCAGGAGCAGTGCAGCAATGTTGCCACATCATCAAATGATGCTGCATTAGGTGGACTGCACTGGTAGGTTAAATAGGTATTGGTGGGACTTTGCAGAGAGACGAAGAGAACACTGGAAGTGCAGATACACTTGCTTGTATGTTCTACTTTAAGGAAAATTCAACGGGTAACAAGAAAACCCCATACAGCAGGAAAAGGTGCTATTAGCAATGCTGCCTGTGCTTTAAATTTGGAGCTTAGGCGATAAGATCTTTCCCCTTTATCCCCATTTACAGTCTAATTGTAATTCACATTCTACAAAATCTGTCAGCATTCTGAAACATTTTATGTTCATTCAGTAGATTTTCCTGTTTTTGAATTGTATTTGCTCTGTTCTGTACATTCACAGATGATCCTAATAAACCAGCATTAGTTATTATGTATCTATTTATTACAGGTATTTACATAACACCATCAATTTATGCAGCGCTTTACATATTTTTCATTCACTTCAGTCCATCATGAATATAATTATTGGCACTAGAGTTGTGTTTAGACACTGATGGAAACCAGGGAACTGTATCCATAAGGCCCCTTTCACATGAGCGCCTTCAGTTCCGAACAGCAGAAGAACCATACACATATCTGTGACATCCGTGTCCATCCAGTTTTTTCCTTCATCTTGCAATGGAAGAAAAAAACTGAAAATTACGTCCATTTAAATCTGGCTGCCCATAGACTAACACTGGACTTGCGATCAGGTCTGCCAGGTAGTTTTTCAGGAATGCCCGTGTGAAGGGGGCCCAAGGCATGGGAACTGTATCTGCTGAAGTCTATCTATTATGAATTGTTATAAGCTTGTTATTGTATCAGAATATGATGCTACAAATTGCTCTTTAGTGAGTTTCGACATACAAGTTTGAACAGGCAGGCCCCAATGTGTGACAAAATATTAAAGTTTCCAGAAGTAATAATTTTACCTGCTAAATTGTTAGGTTATTTCCTGGTCCGTAAATCTTCTCGTGGTCTCTCATGCCTATACATTTCCTTCATGGTGAAATTAGCAGTGTTGCTTTAGGCATTGAAAATAATTGTACACTCCATATGCCAGACTTCTAAATTATTCTGCAGTATATAATAAACTTTTTTTTTTTTTTAATGTGCTTAATTGCATACTCCTTGAGCAATCCATCTATTGCTGATCCCTCACCACCAAACAGGTGTGTTTTTACACCAGTACGGGTATAATTGTGGTGGTATCTAATGTATTTATTTAGGCAAGATGGACTAAAATGATATTACAGCACATGTACACATGTATTAGGAGGGATCCCAACCTGAAAGAAGCAATTTCAGGGAGGTGTCCCTCTCATTTCAGGGAGGTGCCCTCTCCCCACCCACAGACGGGGGTTAGGGGGGAGGCTCAGAGAGAGCACCCCCCCTGAAATGATGGCAGATAGCACAGGAAGCAATAGCTCCTTTGCTGTCTGCAGGCTTTTTTTTTTTAGTATTCTGACAGTGACAGTCGTCAGAATAAAAAAAAAAGGCATAGGAATGCATAGCTAGATTCCTATTGGCTATTTGACTTTGCAATAGCCAATAGCAAACTAGCTATTGCACCTGCCCTCTGCTGCTTTCAATCACCAGAAGAGGACTTGATAGAAAAAAGGTCCCCCTCTGCTGATTGACAGCAGCAGTGTCGATCGCAGGGAAAGGTTTACTCTGCTCGATAGAGAAGATTAAACCTTTCCGGAAGGTAGTGTTTCTCTCCCGGGTTGACCGGGAGCCGCTATCCAATAGCGGGAGACTCCCGGAGCATCCGGGAGAGTTGGGATGTCTGTATTAGGACATATGTGCACTGTATACTCATGAATTGCAGAGCATATACTGCATCTACTTCATTTTAGTGCTTTTCTCTTCTGTAAAGTGGTGTTAGCTTCTCGCTTCTCAGTCTACTGTCACTGAGCAGCAAAACCCAGGACCGTCCCTACCATACGGGCCGTGGGGGGGGGGGTGCTGTGGCA
>NW_017307420.1:48108-68055 GCF_000935625.1 Nanorana parkeri | reverse complement strand
AAACCCAGCACGGCCCCTCCCATACGGGCCGTGGGGGGGGGGGTTGCTGTGGCATAGATTGCTGCGGATGCGGTGGGACGGGCGGCTGTGTTAAAGCCATGCCTGTCAGCAGCTCTCTGTCCAGCTCACCGTCGTCACGGGTTGCCAGGAGCTCAGCGTGACACCAGCCACTCGCTTAGCTCCCTGGAAACCAGTGACATCAGTGAGCTGGGTGAGTAGCCAAAGAGTCACAGGTTGTTAAGTGCTCTTAGCATCCTGGGACGTCGTAGCCGCCCCCCCTAATGAGATTGGTTTTCCAATTAATTTGTTATGTTAACATACAAGCACAGAACTAAAAAAAGGGTTTTTAATGTGCAAAATGTATATTTTAAAATCTGTTTTCAGGGGAAATTCCATTTCTGACAGCTTAACTTTTTGCAAAGTTGAAGGAGCTTCTCTCATAGCAGCCTAATGCTTGTTTGTAGATTATATTGTACTTTTACCATCTAATTATTACCTTTTTTCACTAAACATTTATCATTTTGAAAAATGCTGAAACAGAGCAAAGTATTGCACAATGGAAAGCGAATGTACCATTCTTTATAAATAGGCCGAGGAAAGCAGGACGGGACCTAGACACCTCGGCACCAACGTTATCTTGAGGGAAACAATATCGGTTGGCCTATACACAGCCAATTGCCTGATAAGCCGAGGATGTTTACTCCAGAAAAAAACAAAACAATAACTCAGAATGAATTTCTAAAGTTACCCATGTGGGGAGGAGCAGCATGGAAGGGGGAATCTCCTCTGGTGGCTACTGTATTCTCTGGCACCTGTGGCTGTCTGAATTTGGCACCAGTGGCTGTATTCTGATTGGATGCAGTTACTGTTTGACTGACAAATTTCCACCCAACTCCTATGATTTTTTAATCCATTTTTGTGGAGTCGGGTAGTGACAACTGGGCCAATCACAGCTTGAATGTCATGCAATTAAACAGGAGTCCACTAAAACTCGGTAGTTTAATAGAAATAATCCTGGTTTTGGTTTTGGATGCAACCTTTGAAAGAGAAATTCCTTTTCTGCAAGTTTTGAACTTGCAGTCAAAACACAAGGCAATGCCAGATACAGCATCATATAATGCAGCTTAAAGTGCTATTAAAGCTTTAGGTTTTTTATTTTTCTCACTGGGAGGTCGTCTCCCAGTGCATTATAACTGTGGTATTGCAGATCTTTGTTTTGTTTTTTTAATTTCTCAATTCCTCAATTTCTAGTGGGTTCCCGCATCCTCTCTCCCCCATCTCACGTGTACGTTCCTGGTCATGCCCTCAGTAGCTGTGTGCATCCATAGACACACACAACCCTGAGGCAGGCACGCCCCACCTCTCCACCCAACAGTTTGACTGACGGCAGAAGGAGCTTATGGCTCCTCTGCCCTCAGTATCCTCCCCTGCAACCAGGAAATTCAGGTCGGAGGATCGCTTTGGGGACCGGCGGAGTTGACAGGTAAGTGTGGTGGGCGGACGGGGGGAGTCAAAAAGGTACTGCCAGCGCTGGTGTCAGTGACCCCAATAATGGCCCCGAGCATTGGGGTCAGTGGATGCAATAATAATCCGCAGCATTGGTGTCAGTAGATGCAATATTAACCCTGAGCATTGGTGTCAGTAGATGCAATAATAGACCGCAGTATTGGTGTCAGTGACCCTAAAAATAGCCCCCAGCACTGGTGTCAGTGACTGCAATAAGAATTCCCAGCACTGGTGTCAGTGACCCCAATAATAACCCCGAACATTGGTGTCAGTGGACACAAAATAGTAACCGCCGGCACTGGTGTCAGTGGATGCAATGGTACCCACTAGCTTTGGTGTCAGTGGATGCAATAATATCCACCAGCATTAGTTTCTATCACCAAGATGGCCACCGGCAGGTATCAGAATACTGCCGCACGAGCGCGATGACGTCATCGCGCACGCGTGTGGTGACGTCACGCGCATGCGCAGTGACGTCTAGGCGTGGTGACACTCGATTACCGCTCCGGGTGTCACCCAGCCTCGGGACGCCCCTGGGTTTCAGTAGATGCAATAATAACCCTCAACATTGGTGTCAGTGACTGCAATAATAACCCTCAACATTGGTGTCAGTGACTGCAATAAAAATAAAACCAGCATCTTTTCAGCACCCCACTGTCGCTCTGCAAAGTGCACAGGTAGGTGCTCAACAGACGACAACCCAACCCAAACATGAAGCACCATAGGCTGCATGCTAGGCACCAGGGCTTTACACAGTGCTTCAGGCTCACAGAAGGGGGGATCCCAAGGACCAGTGCTTTGACTTGGGTGGGTCCTGAATCAGGCTGTTCTGATGAACTGCGGAGTACTCTGCAAGAAGTTTCACAAACTATCCACGCTATCTACTATAGGGGTCTAGATCACAAGACTGGATAAACAGAAATCCAAATCCTTTGGCAGTTAAAACAATTCACGTCTATGCATTTCAACTATGTATTTATAGTAAGTTTTAGTTGGCGTGTATTAGAGCAATAAAGAACAGAAACAAAGAGAGCAAGATTTCACACCCCGAATTGATTGACTAAAAAGAAATACAAGGAGTAGATTCCACCTTCAGATATGCGATTACCGAAAAGGGAGGGGCTTTTAAGAAATGCTATAAACTCTCTAATTGTATAGAAATATGAATTAATTTATTACATAATAAGTATTAAATACATTGAGCAATATGCATAGTTATTATACTGCCATGTACACACGTTTATGAGTATTTTGATAATTGAAGTATTAATCCACAATTTTTTGATTAATTTCACCCGCTTATTATTCAGACACACATACACAATCTCGCATATATTAATTATTATGCTTCACTAGCATTTACTATCACTACCTATCATTATGAATATTATATAAATCAAACTAATATGCTATTTATACCACTACACACAATTTATTCACTTATTATTCTCATTAAATCCTTATTTTATTAAATCCCTATTTGTGCCTGTTCAATACAAATCTCCTTTTCTGTTGCCCTCGATTGTTGTTGCTGCTTTGCTCTCCTGACACGATTCCCATGCGTGACTACTTTTATTCTAATAGAGGGAAAACACACCTGAAAACACTCGGACCCCTCCCTTTCATGTAGTGGTGTCGACTGACGGTCCTTTTGGACTCCTCCATGTAAGCTTTGCCAATATCCATGATACCATAATGTGTGTCTGTATATGCTTGTTCTATATATGAATGCAGTCACTTTTTTGCCTCACATGGGTTCTCTCTTATTGATATATAAATTCCCCTGAAGAGCCCATTAGGGCAAAACATGTCGGGTTTTATCTGAATGAGTCCTCTATTATGTCCTATTTTAAAAATAATTGTTGACTTGATGTAACACCTATACTGCATGTGAATTAGACCAATTATGTTTCAACTTTATTTATTTATTTCCAATTATGTAATAAATCAATTCATATTTCTATACAATTAGAGAGTTTATAGCATTTCTTAAAAGCCCCTCCCCTTTCGGTAATCGCATACCTTAAGGTGGAATCTACTCCTTGTATTTCTTTTTAGTCAACTATGTATTTAGCTGCTTGACTGGAGCTCATCTTAAAGCAAGCATTTGCAGAGTGAACATAATTTGATATTATGCATGCTTACTCGTCTCCTTCGACATTTAAGACTTGTTCTTTGGCTCTATCCTGAACGTATTCTATGGAAGGAAGGAAAAGATAAAACCTATTTCCATTGTTCACCAAATATTTCCCAGTGTTGGCATATTGAGGAAGTTGTAATCTGATTGTTACTCCCTAAACAGAGGAAAATAAATAACCATTAAAGGTACCAAGAGACATGAGAGGACTGTAACTCAATGCTGCTACATTCAGCCAAATGTCTGTGTATAGCAGCAGATATCCCTGGAGAATGATCGGCTGGGGATGTCTGCTGCTATACACAGAGATAATGGTCGTCATGTGATCGGCAATAAAACAGCAGCACATGGTTGCAATGCTTTCATATGCAGTGATGCCTTTACTGTTATTCCTTCTACTCTACCTAGGGAGCAAATCTCTCCACATGCCAATGCTGGGAAATAACCGTTGCATAAACTTGTTTTACCTCTTCCTTCCTTGAACTGAATAAATCAAGGAAAGTCTAAAAGATCAGAGCACTCCAGTAAACTAACAGAATATTAAATTATACTCACTCAGCAAATTTTCTCATTTGAACAGTAAGCTGCATCAGTGCCTGTGCTGAAGTCTACAAATTACTTCCCAGCATGTGTGTAGACAGCCAAATGAGAGATGGGGAAGTGTTGACTGGATTGTAGGGATGGAACGGCATAGCAATGGCCAAGTTATACCCACAATACACAAAAGCAGAATTGCTTTTCATTTCAGCTACAGGCCTAAGATTATGTGGCGCATTACTTCTGCTTCCAACGTGAACAGCCAGCTGAAAGAACCAGGCCTGTTTGTACCGTAAATTCATTCCTGGATTTTGTATCCTACCTTTTTTTTAACCAATGCTAATCACCTGGGCCCTACAAGAGCACGGAATGTGCTCACTCGGAACTAATAATTTTACTGTAAAATGCCTTATTCAACGAATACTGGGCGAGCAAATACAATTTCCATTGCTTAAAGGAGGAACTCCAGGAATTTTTCAAATGGGGCTATCCCCCACTGCAAGGGTAAACTTTTACAATGCTCATTTTTCCCTAAGGGCTGGAATAAAGAAGATATACTCACCTGATCCTCAGTCCTGCAGCAGTCAGCATTCACCTCTCCCCCCTGCGCCTTCATGTCTTATGCACTTGCATTATATGTGATGACGTCACGGGTCCTTAGACCACCAGAGTTTGGGGCAGAAGAGCCTACTGGTCTAACAGCCAGGTGGGACTGAGGATCAGGTGAGTAGATCTTCTTAGACCAAAAATAATGCAGTTAACTCTTGCATTGCATGGGGTAGCCCCACTGCAGGGGTTAATTTTTACAATAACCTAAAGTTCCTCTTTAAAATAAACATGCCATTAGAAAAACAAAGACTATCGCTGCTGACCTCTGTTGTCTGACCTCCTAAAATCAATGCTAAGCCCCTGGCTCGGAATGGTGAGCATTTCAAGTCGGTGGTCTTTATCTACATACTTGTTCTGGGTCGGCCTCTTAATACCTAAGCAGGAGGCTCACCATGGCAGCCAAGCAATTGGAATTATTGGAGGGACGGCCTGTTGGTTTAAGAGGCCCTTTAAGAAAAGTAGAAATTCTCCAAGCCCTGGAGAGCGTCTGGCCCCCAGAGATTGCTTTCCTTTGGACAGAACATTCTGTGGAGCTGCATATTTCCATCTGCTTCTTGACAACCTTCCCGGACTGGAATTATCCCTTTTAGATTCCTGGTGCTGGGAAAGATTGCTTCTGCTGGCAAAACAATGTTTATCTCTGCATGAGTCTGACAGAGATGATGAGAAATGTCACAGAAGAGAAGGGTTTTTGGCCCAAATTTCCTGCTGCTAATATGACCATTTGATATAGTTATATAGTTAAGACTATACACATATACAAGACAGCAGAGCAAAGCAACAGGGTTACTTCAACTTAGCGCTCCCCTGCACTTAATGTCGTTTTGCACCCTTTGCTCCCGTTTTCTAGGTTTCCACTGTCTCTTTTGTAAAAATGTGATATCACTCTTGTCCTGGCTGGAGTTGGGCTCTAGGGCTACTTATATTATTTCTAATTTTTGTATAGGATATATTACGCAAGGTTTTCCTGAGAACGTAGAACCACTGACTTTTTACCATATTATTCTTAATACATATTGCCTACTGTCTGTGTGAAACAGAAGCACCTTGGCAGTGTCTGCACTAATGGCCAGAATCTATTATACCCAATGTAAATATGGCAGCTCCAGACACACGCCATTCTGTCCTCTACGTGCCCTCACAAAGAAGCTGCATTGAACTCCCGATAAGTATTTACTGTAATTAAAAAGTTCCCATCTGCCAGCTGGACCAAATCAGCCATTTCTACACTCATCTACCACTGCTATTATACATACTCTTTATTCCTAATATTAGCTACGTCCCTTTAAAGTTTTATGCTTGTGCATATCATACACTTTTCTCTGGGAAAAATACAAGTAATAGTTGCTGTTCTCAATCATTACAGTATTTTTTTTTAACAAATGTTTTTTTTAGTGCCGCGTTCCTGTTTTATTGGACACAGAGTTCATGCCAATGGCTGTTTCCTTGCCAGCATGTTAAACCCTTGTTGACACAGCCTGGCAGCACATGGCTGCTTCCTAGGGTCTAACTACAAATTCAAGATAGTAGAAAACTGGCTGGCTTCTAGTAAAGAGGAGGCGATGAGCGAGGAACATTACAAGCCCACTAAACATACAAGATTTAACAAGCTTTTCCCCCCTCCAGCACATGAGGTGGAACCACGTACCCCTTGAATACCATGACTAACACAGGTAAAGCCAGTTTGTACCCCTGCCAATCAATTTTTCGCAATGAGCCCCAAAGTACTTTGAGGTTACTAGCTGCTCATAGCCGTTCTGATGTGTGTGCAATGGTTGAAGTCAACCTATTGATCCAAGCATGAATTTTAGAGACCAGACTGATCACGCTGGATAACCCCATGTGGGTCCAAGCACAGCAGAAGCCTAGGAGATGTTCACAGGTGTATTATGAGCAATTTATCATTGGGGATTGGGGTATGATTACAGCTCACTGAATGCGGGGGTTTTCCATCTAACAGATCAGAAATGGAAAACCCCTTAAATATGAACGTGTTTAATGACATTCTCAGATACCAATGAGATAGTCAGGAGTTCCAAAGAACTGAAGCTATAAGGAGTCAGGACTGGCAGTAAAAGCAAAAAGTAACATTTTCCTACAAAAACTTAATTTATAGCCCATACATCTCATAAAATACTCCTCGTTTTTAAAGTAGAAATCCAGACAAAACTCTGTGAAGGGAATTTATCAAAGCAGAAAAAATCTGGAGCAGCTGTGCATGGCAACCAATCAGCTTCTTTCTTTAGTTTGTTCAGTTAAGATTTGAGAATGAAAGAGAGAAGCTGATTGGTTGCCATGCACAGCTGTTCCCGATTTTGTCAGCTCCAGTTTTGATAAATTCCCCCCTGTGTGTGTTCAATAGAGTGGGGAAAAGTTCGGGGTTTTTTTGTCAGACTATAAAGTGACATTAAAGTCTAATCTCCCCCCCCCATGCTGGTGTAATTTAATTAAGCTCTCAGAGTTTTTGCATATAGCTACTGATAGGGAGCAGTAGCTATGTGCAAAAATATATATTTTTTTTAAAGTCACCAAAAAGGTTAAAACTTACCTGTGTCTCCACCGCACGCTCCCGTCCGAAGATCTGAAGATTCTCGGGCGGCTGCAAAGGATCACGGGCGGGGCGCATGCGCAGTAGAGTTCTTTGGCCAGGAGAACAGGAGAAACACAGGGTAAGTCCATGCAGGCGGCCCGGCAGCATACACCCGCACAGACTCCGTGGGACACAGAAGACACAGCAGTCAGTGCAGGATCAGAGACCGGTGTTCTATCAAAGATTGTGACTGGGTTGGAATGTATGACCGGTCACATGGTCACACATTTTAACGTAGTCAAGCCCATTTTTCACAATTTTAAAATATGTGACCAGCAAAAGGTGTAGAATTCAAAGCTTTCTCAGCTGTTCCGGGGCAGATCGGCATCGCAGATGGTATGTGCAGGAGACCCGATCTGCCCTGGAACAGCTGGCCAGTCCTGAAATGTCACTTCTATCCGACTTTGTGAAATGTCAAATCGTACTCACAAAGTCGGATAGAAGTGAGATTTCAGGAACGGCCAGCTGTTCTAGGGCAGATCGGTTCTCCTGCACATACCATCTGTGATGCCGATGCCCTGGAACAGCTGAGAAAGCTTTGAATTCTACACCTTTTGCTGGTCACATATTTTAACACTGGAAAAACTGGGTGGGATTATGTTAAAATGTGTGACCACGTCACCGGTCACATATTCTAACGCAGTCACAAAATTTGACCAGCACCAGCGCTGTAGGAAATCCTGAACACTACCGGAAAGACAAAGATGATAGGATCAAGAGGCACCATTTAGGGTAAGTCCTTACACCAGTATAGGGGGAGGGGAAAAAGTTAGACTTTAATGTCACTTTAAATGATACCTCTTGATCTGATAATCTTCTTCTTTCCTGTAGTTTTCAGGAGTCTCTGCAGGGCTGGTGCCGGTCTCTGATCCAGAGCTGACTGCTGTGTCTTCTGTGTCCCATGAGGCCTGTGTGGGTGCACGCCGCCGGGCTGCCTTCATGGACTTACCCTGTGTCTCTCCTCTTCTCCCGGCTGAAGATCTCTACTGCGCATGCGCCCGCCCCATGATTCTTTGCCACCACCCGAAAAGCTTTAGATCTTCAGAAGGGAGCACACGACAGAGACAAAAGGTAAGTTTTAACCTTTTTGGTGACTTTTTTTTTTCTTTATGTTTTTACATATATCTACTGCTTGCTAGCCCCGCTGGCTGTCAAAATACCTGAACAATCTGATTGGATGCAGGCATTGGTCAGGTGTTTTGAGAGCCAGCGGGGCAAACTAGCAAGATACTGAAGCTTGGCCCAGTGGGAGATTCCTCCATACACACAGTTTAGCATAGATGGGGGAATCTGTTGCACTTTTTTCATCTGACCATAGAAAATCTGCAGGTAATCTACAGGTGTACGGCCAGCTTAATTCTTATGGAGAATAAGTTTATCTTTGTCTAGTCTATAAACAGATTTGTACACAGGGGCAGACATATTTCCTCTTTACAAATAAAAGGCTGTGCTTTCTGCTTGGTAGTGTTGCACAGTTATTCTAGTGACTATAAATGGAAATCTGTACTTTCTGAAAATACACCACAATTTACCATAAAGCACGTATAAACCTTCAGGTTTAAATCAGCCAAATACATTCTAGGCGCATCAAAACAAAAGGTGTCCTACAGTTGGTTTTCTTTAGGAAGCAGCATCAGTCCAAGTAGAAAAGTTCCTTTTCCTGCCAGTATGTTGCAGAGGAGAACCATTTCTCTCTGTGCAGACAAATTGTTCTCGACCTGTGTGACCTCAGGATCTACATTTGTCCGTGGCCATTAAGTCACAACCCAATTTGCAGCGCAGTGGAACGCACGGCATTGCGGTACCATGCGTCCTGGTGCAGGCGATCGCACTGTGGGCGGAAGGGGCATCTGGGGTGAATGGCAACACAACGCACCTCCCGCACCAGAATGCTCGCCCTGAATGGAGTGCCCTTGCGGCCATAGCCCCAGCCCACCCCACCTCAAGTTGACACTCGCCGCAGGGCAGCATAGTTTGAATGGCTGCTCGGCGCGAGAACTGGCAGTGCTGCGCTAGGGGGAGGCTGAGAAGCCTATCACCTAGTACAGTGGAAGGCACGGGGCGACCCACTGAACACGGGGTTGTGAACCACTTTTGGGCCGCGACCCACCAGTTGAGAAACAAGGGTGTAGAAGAAAGTCTCTCTGCAGAGGTCTGACAAGCCTGCTGCTGTGTCTGTGCTTGAGCTTTTCATGCAGCATGGAGTATAAGCAGGGGACATATTGGACCTCTACAGAGAGACCACTGCTGTCCCTACAGAGAGCAAAGGACCTAGTCTACAGCATTCTGGCAGGGGACAGGCTGTAGGCCCCATTCACACTATCTGTCAGTCATAACACGAAATCACCTGCACTCCATGGCGCCGTGTCAGATACAGTCCATAATAGAAGTCACCAGCACTCGATATGTGCAAAAAGTAAAGCACTTTTTATTCAATTGTCACATGCGTCAAACAGCCAATGTTTCGGGGCCACACAGGTCCCTTCTTCTGGGCGACATAGTGACCTATGTCGCCCAGAAGAAGGGACCTGTGTGGCCCCGAAACATTGGCTGTTTGACGCATGTGACAATTGAATAAAAAGTGCTTTACTTCTTGCACATATCATCGAGTGCTAGTGACTTCTATTATGGACTGTATCTGTCAGTCATGACGCGCGTGTTCATATGCATAAAAATGTGCAACAAACGAGCAAAGTACCCTAGGCAAAAACACATGCAAAAACACGCCTAGGTGTGAATGCAACCTAATACTTTGTACACCTTTTGTTTCAATGCAACTCAACTGTATTTACTGGATTTAAATTAAAAGTTCAGTTGGGCTTTTAAAACACTTATAATATTGTCTACTTATTTTCATTATTTATAAAACACGCCAGGGTGAAATAGACCTTACTGGTCCCAGTGGAATATCATTATCTAAGTACAAATACGGCTCTATTCTTTCAAAAGAACAGTTTAGTGTGATAGCTCTGCCATAATCCTGTCATTATGCAGTCGTTATTACAATGCCACTGCAAAGGAAACAGACATTAGCCAAAGAACCCTGAGATTAACACAAAAAAAAAAAGGAGATAGAACGAATGGTTAGAACTTACAATAATAATACTGAGCGGTATCACTATGGCGGCTAACAACTGATAAGAAATTGTGTCTTCTTTGTACGGGTACTGGATGGAATCATCGTTACAGAAAAATCCACGTTGGAAGGAGCTATGCTTCAAATTGAGAATTGCAAAAGGCAATCCGGCTAGCAAAAGGAAGAGAGATATGCGTTAATACTGTCAGGCTGTCATGGGGCAATGGCACAACACAATGAAACACTGAGGTAATGAGAAATGATTAGCAGGGTAAGAAGCAGAGAAAGCGGGAAGAGAAAAACAGGAAATGCGAGAATAAAAGAAGACTGTATTGTGGTACATGCTTCATTTATAAGAGAGTCCTCGTCCCAGGCTGATTTGTGAGGCAGAAATAGGAAGGATTAATGTGCTTAACTTTACTACATAAATTAACTATTTACAAAAGGTGGTGAATCCAAACCATGCTAATTAAAGTGAAACTGACCTGGCCTTACGCTTAAAGGGTTAGTTCATCTTTGTAATAAAATTTACAGTACAGTCAAGGGGTCCCATTAGTTTACTAATCACAGTGCAAGTGCAAAGTGGTACATGAACGTCTTTTTTTCCAAGGTATTGCGTTACCTCATGTTGCATGTTCACAGTGTCTGGGAGGTGTGTTGGGGTGCTATTCAAATAAATGGCAATGAAACACAGCTAGGTCGTGGTAACGCCTGCTATGTGTGTTGAGCGAAAGCATGTGTTAATCACAAGGAACTAACCCTTTAATCTCAATTTGTGCATACTTTGAGGCCCTTTGCAAACCCTGAACCTAAGATCCAAGAAGACTCTGTATGTCTCTTCTGCCCGCCAGCAATGTTGTTTAAATTGTACACTGAGCCACGTAGTTTCGGCAAAACCTTGGGCGGAGGAAAGGGTTAACTCTTGTACACATATGCTGGAGTTACGTCACCCGGGATGGCCAATCAGGATGGTCAAGGAGACCAAACCCAGAAGAAGACCGGGAGAACATGTCTGTGGTGGCAAGGGATCATGAGATCCTGGCTATCACAGTGTTCAAGTGGTTGCTTTGTAAGGCTCCGTTCACACATTAGAATTTTTCCGTGCGTATTCGTATGCGCATAAACCCTCAAAATACAAAATGGAATACATTCTAAAGTCACTTCTTCACATCTGCGCATCGCACGAAAACTCGCAAAAAAGTAAAAGTGTGATATTCTGGGCGACTTCCGCGCGTTCTGGCTATAGTAGCAATAAACCTAAAGTCACTCGCACTCCATTGCAAATCGAAGTCAATCTCCTTTATTGACCATCGTGATGTCACATTTAACAAAAAGCGACGTTTCGGAAACAAGCGCTCCCTTCTTCAGGCAAACAAAAAGCATTTTTTATTTGCCTGAAGAAGGGACCGCTTGATTCCGAAACGTCACTTTTTGTTAAATGTAACATCACGATGGTCAATAAAGGAGATTGACTTCGATTTGCAATGGTCACCTGGACAAAAAAAAGATTGTGAATCTGCCCAGAGACCCACAGACATCAATGGAAACCCAAAAACACATTTAACTCTTCACTACTCTAAATATACTTTATTATGTATGGAAACAATCCTAACAAAAAACTTTTCTTATTTTCTCCCTTTTGGTCTGTACCTATACCAGAGAAAGCATTTTGTAATATCCGTTTGATTAAAAAAAATGCCTGTGGATCCCAACAGAAATCTTGTGAGCCAATTACTTTCTGTGTGGACTGCTATCCATTATCTTTGTTCCCAGCCCCCTCTGTAAACTACAGAACACTGTCCCCTATCTTACGGTGAACTCTATTTGCGGTAAAAGAAACGCGCGGCAAATGCGAGTTTCCGAGGGGGTATCCCGCTGTATCCTTATGGATACAGCCGAATACGCCCCAAAGAAGCTCCTGTACTTCTTTGGGCGTATGGCGTTTTACCGCACGATCCTACGCGCGGTAAAAAACACCGGTGGGAACCATGCCCATAGGCAAACATGGGTTTTCACCTGTTGCGCGTTTGACCGCACGTAGGAACGCGCAGTAAAATGCTCAGGTGTGACCCGGGCCTTACCCTATTTGTACAGACTGAGACAAGGCCGTAGAAGAGGCTGGAGCCATTAAAGTCCAACTTCAGCCAAAATAAACTTACTCGTGCTAAAGCAGTTGAAGACATTTAACCTCCTGTGATGAACGCTATCTTTTAATACCTGTAATACATCTGATTTACAAATGGGTAAAAGTACAACTCCAACGGTACTTCCATGTCCACTTGGATGTAAGTGCTTCAGGTCTCATAGCTCTCAGCACTATGGTGACATCTGTCTCCCTCTTCTCCAGGCCATTTATAAAACACATCCTGTCTTTGAGTGGGGTGGTGGGGCTCTCTAAGTAAAAATTCATCACAGATTTTGGCTCTAAGCTAGGGTTTGTGAACATGGAGGTCAGAAGCACAGAAAGCGCACCATCAAGACCCAATGCTTTCAGGACCATTAATAAAAAATTAAAATCCAAATATCAATATCAGCCTTAAAAGCTAAACTTAAAGGACCAGGGCTAAAAACAATGCACTAGGGGATTACAGGGGAATGATCTTTGTAATTGACTGGATTTTACAATCCAATTAGGATTACCAACCAGGGGAGGACTTGGAACCTTAGGCCTGGAGGTGAAATACAACCAAGTGGCCATTCAAGGTAGGAACACATTTCTGTGAGCTACAGAAATCTACTATGCAAAGTAAGCCATGGTGCCACAGTGATTGGTTGGCTGGCAAGGTGAAAGGCAGGTAACCATATAATGCAAATGCCTCCAGCCCAGTCCTCCCCTGCACTCAACTTGACCAAATAAATCATTTTTTAGTATGCCATACTGGAGAAAAGATACAAACGGAGAAGCTCACTAGTCTCCATAGGCAATAATCATACTATTCCTTCAAACACTTGTGAACGTGAGGTGAGACTCCATTTCAATCCAAAACTTGGTTGATTAATGAGCGATCAACATTTACAGTTTTAATGAATGACTTGGCACCAGAAAGTCCATAGGTTCTTGTTAGGGATCGTGTGATGGTCTACATAGTGTCAGACTTTAATTAACAGCCAGAATGATGTCACGCACCCTGAGAGGAGAAGGTCACACGCCCATCCTATTATTAGCTCCCTCAGAAATCTATCCCGCCTCTCTCACAAGGGTGTAGCAGAGGAGACTTTTCACACACTAAACCAACAACAACAACTCCAAACATCTCAACTTAAAAAAAGGTCAGATTAAGCCCCGGGAGGAAATATAAATCGCACTCAATCATAAATTGGGGAACAAAGACTCGCAAGGCCGTGAGAATACGACCACCCAATTAGATATGTTCACAATTTGTTTTACAAAGCCCAACTCCAGGCAAAATTATTTTTTGCCACCCCGCCCCATCACTTTATTCAAAATTGATTAAAAAAACACAGCTTTGGGCTGTTAGCCTTAGAACTTGTACAAAAGGACAAACCTATTTCAATAAAAAAAGACATGAGAAAAGTAAACTGTTATGCATCTGACGAATCAGACTTTAAAGCTAAACTCCATCAAACTGCAATATGCACAGTGGAAATGTATATATGTTATATGTAATCTGCCAAAAAAAGACCATAACTCTGTTCGGCCATATCTGTGAAGGTTCTCATTCATCCAGGTCATGGCATATCTGTAAAGCAACATTCACCATATTTATTCCCAGATAATTTTTTGTACAAGTCATTCTGAATTGAGAAAGCTGGTCGGATGTCCAGTGAAACATCTTCAAGAAAAATATAGCAAGTCCAGTTGCCTTGACTTATTTTTTTTACAGATATCTGTTCAGCCAGTTTTATGAGCCAGGCACTTCTGCCAGACAGCATTGATAAATCCGTGATCTCACTTTTCTCCTCTGCAGTTAAAGGGTAATCCCACTTTCCCAGGTGAATTTGGGAAAATTGAATTACACCCTCCAATCTGGCCCCCTTTCCCCTCCCTACTACACTTACCTTTCTGTGATTGCTGCTTCCTCTCCGCCGTTGGCGCAAACCTCCTCCTCTCTCCTCCTAGCTAGTAGGTGGACATCTGCTGGAGTCCGCTCTGTCCTTTGCGATCTTGTACTGGACAGGAAGTTCAGGGAAGCCGAGCTAAGAGAGTTGGAGCTTTTTGTAAACATGATCACTGCAAGTTCATTGGTGACCATGTAAAGAAATACTTTGCTGGGGGTTGTATATTTGTTTGATCCGCATTCATGATTATAAAATAGATTGAGAGTTTAATACTACGTTAAGCTTGGCTCCAGAACAGTTGCACCCTGGTCCGTTGGCATTCTTGGTGACTTTATAAGTATGTCAATAAATCAGCCTTTTCTCCATTGCAGGTAAGCCTCATTCACACACAACGCAAGAGCAAAATTGTATATTGCATATATACGCGTGCATGCGTGTATGTACACGCATATACACGTGTATATGCGGGCACTATATGCAATCCCGGAATGCATCATTCATAATAGAAATTGTAGTAAACTGTTCGCGTGTTTGCGCGTAAAATACGCTGCCTGGACGCATCTCGGTTCCATTCTGTTTTTGCGCATTTTTACGCTATGCAAATATATGGCTCCATACGCAGCTATGTGTATGGAGCCATTTATTTGCATATGGTACAATGCGCGCGTACATTCACACTGCCGCGCGTATATGCGTGGCAGTGTGAATGAGGCCTTAAAGGGTAATTCCACTTTCCCAGGTGAATTTGGGAAAATGGAATCATCCCCTCCAATCTGGCCACCCTGTCACCCCCCTACTATACTTACCTTTCGGTGAACGCTCCTTCCTCTCCGCCGGTGCGGGTGTACTATCTGAACCCCGTTCTGCCATGTAGCGCAGCTCAGTGCTATGCATTTTACATTTTGCTCACAAATGGTGAGCACTCATTGGTCAGCACAGTCACCTGACCGTGCTGACCAATGAGAAGTGCTTCTCACTGGTCAGCACCTTCAGGAGACCATGCTAATCAATAAGTGCTTGCCATTTGTACGTATAGCGGGGGTTGGGAGGGGGCCAGCTTGGAGGGGATAATCCCATTTTCCCAAATTCACCTGGAAAAGTGCCATTTACAACATTATTTTATCATACCTTTTTTTTTATCTTATTCAATCAATTCAGGGGTGGCACGTTTTTATGGAATTCAGGAGCCAGTCTGTCCAATCCAGGAGCCAGCAGGATTATTATTATTTTTTTTTTTTAGGAGCCAGCTCCAATGACAACTAGAGAAAACCTTGAAATGTAGGCATCGGCTGTAATTTTTGAGGAGCACTGGCGACCTGGCTCCTGAAATTTGTCCAGCCCTGAATTCATTCATTCTGCGGAATATTACTAGATTGTGAGTTCTCAGGAGATGGGTCCTTCTAACCCTCTTGTATTGATATTTTATTATTTTATTGTAACTGTATTGTCTCTGTCCATTTTGTAAAGCACTGCGCAAATTGTTGGCGCTATATAAATAATATAATAATCATCATTAATTAAAATAGTAATATTACAATTCTGAAAAAATATGAAAATAAAATAGTAATATATCGAATAAATTTAAAAAAATTCCAGTAACCATACCACGATGAAATATAAACACAACATGGTCCTTTCAGGAAGTATTATGAAAAACATGTTTGATTCACTTTGTGGCCAATAATTTGTTGGCAGCGAAGTATATACCAGTTTATATTTGGTCCACCGGAACAGGTAGGTGGTCAGTCAACAGAATTTGTATATACTATATACTCCTCTGCTTAAATAAAAAATAAAATAAGCTACAAATGTAGACACCATCCAGGAATAAAACGCTCCAGCAAAGTTCCGATACACACACACCTGGTTGTTGGCGTTGATTACAGCTTTCAAAATAAAATCAGAAATATTTTAGCACTTGGCTGGAGAAGTTACATAAACAATGGCGATGCCAAAAGAAAAAGAATAAACTCCCCTTTCCCGTCAGGTCTAAAAGGAGAGAGCTGATTTTAATAGTATTTCCTCTACACTTCCTTAATGACAGCAGCAGGAAAAAAAACAACTGATTTATTGACAAACCTATAAAGTCACCGAAGAATGCCAAAGGACGAGGGTGGAACTGTTCTGGAGCCAAGCTTAACGTAGTATTAAACGCTCAATCTATTTTATAATAATGAATCCGGAACAAACATACATCGCACAGCAAAGTATTCCTTTACACGTTCACCACAGAACTTACATGTTTCCAAAAAGCTTCAACTCTCTCAGCTCGGCTTCCCTGAACTTCCTGTCCAGTACAAGCTCACAAAGGACAGAGCGGACTCCAGCAGATGTCCACCTACGAGCTTTGGGAAAGGGGAAGGAAGGAAGGAAGGAAGGAAGGAAGGAAGGAAGGAGGAGAGAGGCGCAGGAGGAGAATTGCCTTGCAATGTCTATGCTTTGTGGAGACACACACACACAGCTAACTAGCCCACACAAAGGTGCCCCTCTGTTTGCCATGGTGACCATTGTCAACAAGACATAAAAAGATTACAAATCCAACATTTTACAGTTGTCACCAGAACAAAAGAACCGAGCCAATGAATGGACGGGGAGAAAATAAAAACCTGAAGCCTATTTCTCAACAGACACAGAACATTTTAATTACTCGACGTTTAGACTTGATTTATTGTTGCACATGGAGAATGGTGATGTGATTACAGCCCTATCTCAGCCATAAAAGTTAATGAAAGCCTCAGTAATTTTGTTACAAAAGGGCAAATATCGGATCTCTCTTCCTGTGACTCCATAGAATTGCACAATGCAGACAATGGGCCATTACTGCGCAAACCTCCCCGCTCTCCGGCTGCTCCTTCTCAGAGCTGGCAGCTGGGGAAGAGTTAGCATTCCAGCAGCCATTTTAAATCCATCAAATCTATTTTTACTTGCTGTGGACACAAAGGAGGAGGAGATGTTCGCCAGCTGATAATGAACGCTTGAGAGAAGACATTTTTCTCCACACTAAGAGAAAGCAGAGGAATAGTTTTCCTTTAAAAGGCACAATTCTGTCAGAGTTTAGAATAGGGTTAAGCTAGGTTTTGGGTTGTCACCAGAACAGGAATAGATGGGATGTCTTCCACTGAGGACACTAGTTCTGGTGACCCTGGATTTCTCTTACTTTGGAGGGATTACCTCTCAATTCCTATTGCAGCCATGGGACAGGAAGTGAAGGGAAATGTCCTATCTAGAGGCAGAGTCAGCTGTGCCCGCCCCTTCCCTTGTTCGTTCGTTCCTCCACTCAGCGCTGGAGGATTGAAGAGGAGAGGGGGAATCCCTGCGGGGAGCAGTGACCGACAGTGACTGAAGCGGTGTGGTGACTGAAGTGAGCGGATCGGTGCATGTTTCTGCTCACTTCCTGATTGATAGAGCGGACCTGTGAAAGCTTCTTTGTCACAGGTCGGTTCTAACTATGAGGATGAGTGGAAATCACTCACCTCATAGTTCTCCTTTAAATAACTTGCCCTTGCAGTGGGGCTACCACCTCACTGTAATGGGTTAAGTGCTCGTTTTGTCTAACTTGGCTCAAATAAAGCTGCGTTAGTTACCTGATCCTCGGTACAACGGTGGTCCTGCTCACCTCTCTCTTCCCCTCCGCTCCAGCAGTGGAAGGGCCCTTGGCGTCATCACACCTAATGCAAATCAGTGGACCTGCATCCAATGTGATGACGACAGCAGTCCTTAGACCACTGGAGCACCGAGAAGAAGAGGTTGAGGGGACTGGTTTAGCAGCCCGGCGGGATCAAGGATCAGATGCGTATATCTGCTTTATTTGAGCCCCCTAGACAAAACACGCACTTAACCCTTGCAGTGCAGGGGTTGCCACACTGCAAGGGTAAGTTTTTTAACTTCCCGGAGTTCTTTAAAGACATTGAGGGGAATTTAGTAATACTGGAGCAGACATAATGCACATAAAGCAGACAGCATGGTGCCTTCAACAGCTTCTATGCTGGTGATCATGTAACATGGGGTGAGACCCTATGAACAAATGTTATTAGTCATGCATGCTCTGACAGCCTGCCAACACAGAAGATGGACAATTTACATATTCATTTAGGACCTGGAAAGCTTTGTAGGCAAACCTGTCCCAACATGCATCGCCAACCACACAAAGAAAGAGAGCAGCGTGTGCAGCAATAATTTAATCCAATACAAAAGCTGTTTGATTGTGTTCTTCAGTCCTGCAGATTGAACAAACTTTACATTTCCATTAACAGGGGTCGTGCAGTAGCAGAGAGGTCTTCGGATCCTCGGTGGCCTTGCCCCATACACTTGTTTTCTCTACAGACAAACAGGCTCCCATCTCACACACGTCCCATTGTTCAACACAACAGTTCATTATGATCTCAAGTGATGTCATGGCATTCTGTGCCATATTCACAAGAGCTCGGAATGAGGCTCCGGGCCCACACTGAGAATGTGGACGACTTGTCGCCTTTTCTAAAAAGGATTTCATTCCATTACAAAAGAGGAAAGTATGACTCACTCTTTCTTTTCTTCTTACATCAATACTATTAGTCAGTAAATTGCGCATACAAGATGCGGGAATTAAAACTTCATCCCCTGAAGATGACAGTAACCTTCGCTGTGGACAACACCCAAAAGACTGATAACTAATTCAAGCCTTGTTCCATCCAGCCGCACTTTACTCTGGTAACTGATTAAAGGCTATGTAAACCCTGAGGGCCGGTTCACACCACAAACAGTGCGTTCCAGAGCATTCGGCCTCTGAAACACACTGTATCGCAACCCTGCCGGCTCCCTGTGTTCAAGGGCAGGAGGGGGCGTGGCGGTGCATTGAAGTCAATGGCACCACAGCCACGCCCGCAGTGTGATCGACTGCACCAGTGCCTGCGTTCTGGTCCAGTACGATCTGCAAAAATAGTGCTTGCAGCAATTTTGCAGAACACAGGCACTGCTTGTGGTGTCAACCTGCCCTAAAAGTAAACTTATTTGCTCCCTTTTGGTCTGTGATACGTCATTCTCAACCAATGTGCCCCCAGAGGTTATCAGGGGTGCCGCGGCACAATCAAAACAAAAATTCACAAAATGTATTATAGCTCGCACTAGAGAGACACTAGCAAGGCACACCACTGAGCCTTAGCAATGGATAACTCACCTGTTGCTATAGACGCTGTTGGCAGCTACAGTTTAAGACAATGTCTATGGCGACCGATTACATCATTGGTTGCCAAGACGCAGTCGGGTGCCTTGCAGGTGCCTATCTAGCGCAGGTAAAACCCAGGACTTCAGAGTCTGCAGGCAGTCACCAAGACAACCTGCAGTACGCCACTACGGACTGACTTCCAGGTCAGCAGCGCTGACTCTTACCTGTAACCCTCTTCATCTTCATTTCTGGAACTTTGCTCATCACCAGGGGTGCTGTGAGTTTGCAGTCGTTCTTTGGGGAGGGGGTATTGGGTGGTGGAGGGTTCT
>NW_017307420.1:722-48098 GCF_000935625.1 Nanorana parkeri | reverse complement strand
GTTGATGTCACTATCACCAAGTTTATCAGCTCTTACATGGCAACCTCTAATGGCACAGCAAGCTTGTTTGAGTTGTTTCACACTCTTGATGCATTCCATGAACGTGTGTCAAAACACAAATGTTTTCCAAGTTTGGGACGCATTCATAGAACGCACTAGGGGTGCCTCAAGATTTTGCATCGCTTAAAAGTGTGCCTTGACTGAAAAAAACATTCAGAAACACAGTAAAACCAGTTATACCGAGGATCAGGTGAGTAAAACGCTTTTAATGTTTGCACCTAGACACAAACAAGCTGTTTATTAACCCTTGCAGTGGGGCTAAAAATAGAAATTCTGCACGGAGTTCTTCTTTGAATTTACAATTGAGAGCATTTGGTCTTATCTGTTTGAAAAGTGCAAAGAAATTGCTGCTGATTCGGCCAGAAATCTTGTCAGCTGTAAAATGCCTGTGCTCTCTTCCGGTCCGGTACCCTTATCACTTACACTGTCCCAGCTATCTCTGAGGACTACAGAACCCTTCCCCTTTAAGTGATACCCTATACAGTATCCCCTTCCCCTGGGGAGGGGTACTGAAGGCCAGTTTTAGGGTGGCAACACTGCTCATCCTAGATACAGTACAGTGGGTGAGTATTGTCAACCTAGGACAGGAAGTGGCAGGATCACCAGGAAAAATCAAAGGGAAAAAGCCTGAAAAAGAAAAAACTAACGCAGCCACCCACCTAAGCTGCAATCTACTACATTGTTGTTGTTGGGTTTAGATTTTCTTTAAAGTGAACCTGTGCCCAGACTACGCACAGTCAGGTATTTATATATTCTGAACAAGTAGTAAAAGCACTTGGAAATAAAGCCCCAATCATCTCCGCAACTATAGGCACTGTGGAGGAATTCAGTTTCAATGCTCACAGCCGGATGGGATCTTACAAATTCTGATTTGAAGTCGTGTCTACTGTACTCCTCTCAATGTTTTGGTAAAAGTGAACTCGTGCTTTTACAAATGTTCTTTCTAAACAATACCAATTACCTAAAGCTCCAATATTACCATGTATATAAGATGATGAATTATACAACAACCCCTTTGTATTGTCCTCCATCCAGCTTGAACATTCACTTTTGTCGCCAAGTATAAAATACTTATTCCCTGCTCGTAGTATGAGAGAGAAGAACATGATCAGAGAGACGTTCCCGCTGTTAATATATTCACCAACACCGATCCGTGTCCAGATTACTGTTATAAACGTATATCTAATATAGGAGAAGTATTTACAATGGGCACAGAACACTGCTCGAGGTTGGAAGCAAAACCTGTATCCTATCAAAGAGAAGTTCTCAGGGGTTGGATAAATGTAAACGAGAAAATCACTTTCGCCTGTATATGCAGCATGTTCGGTCGGCACACTTGAAGTGCTCTGTATTGTGATGGATTATAAAGCTGATCATACATATTGCAATCTGATTGTACTATGTCCTTTATTCCTAGTTCACACCTGAGCGTTTTTATGCGCGGATCTAGTTCTTGTGAATAGTTCGGATCACAAGCGTTGCGAAAACTGTTGGCGGTATTTCAATCCTGTATCATAATAATAATAATAATCTAGTCACGCGAAAATACACATTTCCATGGAAGTCAATGGCGACTGTTCACACCTAAGCGTTGCATCGCGTGTAAGAAAGCCCCTGCTGCCCAAAGAGATGCAGAAGCTATTTTCAGGAGGATGCTGTGCGTTTTTGGTCCCTTAGACATGTCTATGCAGGTGTTTTTGCGCAATTTTAAAAGCAAAAAATGAACAAAACTGCAAACGCCTAGGTGTGATGCTAGCCTTAGGGCTAGTTCAACTTCACACCATTGTAGTGTTAGAATCGCACGGTTACGTATGAATAACACATCCTATCACGCTAGGTGACATCCTATCACCTACCATGTACCGTGAATCTGGGACCGGTGGCAACCCTACCTGCACTGCAATGGTGTGAACAAGCCCTAAGGCTGGGTTCACATCTAGGCATAAATCGAATATGCGCGTTTCGTGTCGCGCAATTCGCAGTAAAAAAAATGAGGGCTACCTGGCTGTATCCCAATGGATACGCGTGACAAAAACGGTCCAAAAAAGCTCCTGTACTTTTTTGGGCGTAGGGCGTTTTGTAGTGCGTTCATACGGCCTGTAATACGCCCAGGTGTGAAACATACCCATAGGAAATAATGGGATTTTGGGGTTTGAGCGTTTTGCAGAGCGTAGGAACGCGCTACAAAACGCCCAGGTGTGAACCGGGCCTTAGACCTACCAAGCACTTTGTACTGCAGGAGCCTGCCTCATTGCATAGACATGAGACAGATTGCTTAGGCAGGCGCACGTATTACATAGTGTTGGTGGAGGAGATTGTACAATCGGATTGTAACGAGTATGGCCAACCTAAGGTGCTCTCTGAAAGACACGTGTAGATTTGACTACTTACTGAGCATATGGGCACAGTGAAGCCTACTGTGTAGAGTACAGTAGAGGTGACGGTACTGTCATGGAAGGGATACTTGATGCTGTCGTCATTACAGAAAAACCCTCTCTGATACGGCTTTTTTGTGATCAGCTTTAAAACGCCCAGAGGCAGGCCAGCTGTAGAGGGAACGGAGAAAAGAGAAATTAAGAAGCCGGGACTACCAACAGCAAATGGAAAAATAAAGCTACTGTGCTGCGCATGAAGGGAAACCCATGCAGGTGACTCAGCTTGTAAATAAAAAATTCAAGGTGTCAAGGTTATCAGGGACAGCAGTCGCTGTGTGCGGTGACATGACGGGCAAAGTATTTCTTGAATAAACTACAGCGCATGTGACATTGTGAAAGGGGCTCAGGTAACGTGACAACCTTTCTATCTGAAACATAAGGAGATCCTAAACCAGCTGCGGTGAAACTACAAATCCCCAAAGCCTCTGCTTCAGTGTGGCTGTCAGAGTTTTGCAAAGCCTCATGGGACTTGTAGTTCCACAACAGATGGAGTGCCAAGGTTGCCTACCCCTGCACTAAACTATTTAAAGTGCATTTGAGGGTAAATACTTATTTTCTAGCTTTGGATAGAGTGGGAAAGGATTACAACTCCTGTCAGGTTTTACTGCTATCCATGGCTCCACTAGAGAGAGATTTCCCCTCACTTCCTCTCCTGCTGACAATGGCTTTACCCGACAGGAAGTGAAGGGAAATCTGCAACAGAGACACAGATAGAAATACAAATCTGGCAGGGGCTGTAGCCTCTCCCTACTTTATTAATTAAAAGCATTTTTATTTTTGTCTGTGTGCTGGAGACAGGGCCGTCACTATAAATGAGGCAGACTGAAGTGGTTGCCTCAGGCAGCATCTCATTGGGTCACGTGGTGGTCAGCAGATGTGCCTGCTGCCCGCTTTCTGGCCAGACCTGTCCCGCCCCCCTCTCACTGACATCACTGGTTGCCAGGAGCTGAGTGGGACGCTGTGGCTGGCGTGCCGCCCAGCTCCTGACAACCAGTGATCTCAGTGAGCGGGGCAGAATGCTGGACAGAAGGACTGTGCACCACCCAAGCCCCCCTCCCCTGGTAATGTGCACCACAAGCACCTCAGGGCGGTGAAAAGTGTAGGGAGGGACACCCTGACTGGGAGCTTCCGTAACTTTCTGTGTGCCAGCGGCTGAATGTAAACAGCAGGCAGTTGCCTAATATCGGTCGACCCCTAGCCTCTGCTCCCCACCCCATTCATCTGCCAGCAGCAGGATTCCGCAGCCGGCAATGCCATAGCCAGCCTGACACTGGATAATTCAGGCCGGCTATTAAAACCCACCCACTGCCTGCTGTCAATCAGCAGAGGACTGGACCTGAAGGAGAAAGTTCTCCTTCAGGTCCGCTCCTCTGCTGATTGATCCGCAGTGGCTGGGAGCAATAGCCAGCCTGCTATTGGCTATTTAAAATTGCAATAGCCAATAGCAGGCTGGCTATTGCACCCAGCTACTGCCTGCTGTCAATCAGCAGAGGAGGACCTGAAGAAGAGAGCTCTCCATCAGGTCCTCTCCTCTGCTGATTGACAGCAGGCAGTGGGTGGGCGCAATAGCCAGCCTGCTACTGGCTACTGCAATTTGAAATAGCCAATAGCAGGCTGGCTATTGCTTCCCCTGCTATCTGCTTTTTTGTATTCTAACAGCTGCTGCTGTCAAAATACCCCAACAGCGCAAGCAGTTCAGTGGCTGGCGATTCTACTCCTTGATAGACTTTCTGACCGGCTCCTTCAAATCAGCTGATCGGGGGATGCTAGTCAGACAGCGGCACCCCTTTGTGAAATGTGCACAGTGTTTATTATCGGTAATATCGGTACATTTAACCGATAATTAATATATGTGGGAATATCGGCCCCCGATTATCAGTAGATTCGATAATTGGTCAATCTCTAGTTAATACACTAAAACTCTTTGATGTTAAACTCCAGGCAAACTGCTAAAAACTCCCATTTATAAAAGGACGTATCTGACAAAGGATTTCCAATTCTGTCCAGTCACCTTTGTGATGGATAAACCTCTGCCAGATAGCACAGCCAGAAGGGTGTCCCTCCTTCCAGACCTCCTAGAAAACAGTGGTGTCCCCAGCATGCTGATTGGACAATGAAGGAGCAGCAGCACAGTGAGACGCCACTAGCTCTGCTCTCTCCTTCTGTCGGCATGTTCACAATCAGCAGAGCTGTGGAGGGGAAGACAGAGAGCTGATAACCAGACAGAATATTTTACTGATGCTAGCTGTGTGTATGATACATTCTATTATTTGTAAAGGAATACACAACAGCATCAAATGGTGTTATTCTCAGCCATGCTGTATTAGTCAGGTCAGTATGGGCAATGATGACTAATTAAGATGACTTGTGATGTGGACATGCAGCAGACAGAGGAAAAGTATTCACTGACACTGTCCAGAGAAACGTTATAAACTTGTATTTAGGAGAGTATCAGTATAAAGCTGGCCATTGGCAGACTACATTTTGGTCAGTTCAGAAAGAAACTGGAGGCCTGAGTGGCCCTGTCTGATAAAAGTCACTGGAGTGGGGTGGAAAGTTGTGAGCCGAACTGTTGCCACATCCTATAATACGTAGTAGGTTTTCAGGCAACCGCAGGTATTGCGGATGTCTGCATACAATGGCGGCAGTGACCGCATGAAGGAGAAAGATCTAAAAGTGTATGGCTAGCTTCAGTACTACCCGATTTCCTATGGGCACAGAACACTGCTCCAAGTTGCAAGCAGCTACCAGCTTTAAAGATTTCAACAGTAGGCGGTTTATATGTTAATAATGACTTCGCAGATACTGATTTACTGTGTAAACTGAATTAAAGGAGTAGTTCAGGGGTTTTAAAGCAGAACTCTGGGTACACATTTTATCAACCCTTGCTATGCCCTCACTGCAAGGGTTAACTGCTCATTTTTGTCTGGGTTAAAAAAAAAAAGTTATACTCACCCGATCCTCGGAGCCAGCAGCGCTGCCTCCAGCCTGTCTCCTCCTCCACTGCAGCAATTAAATGTCCCTCAGAGTCCTCACTTCCTATACACTGTGTATAGAATGTGATGATTTATGGGACCTTAGACTGCTGCCGCAAAGGGTAGAGACGTTCCAGGGACTGGTCTAAGAGCCGGTGTTCTATCAAAGTCTGTGACTGCGTTAGAATGTGTGACCGGTGACGTGGTCACACATTTTAACCTAATCCCGCCCAGTTCTTCGGCGGTAGAATATGTGACCCGCAAAAAGTAAAGAATTCCAGCTGTTCCAGGGCAGATTGGCATCGCAAATGGTTTGTGCAGGAGAACCGACCTGCCCTGGAACTTCTGATTGTTCTTGAAATGTCACTTTTATCCGACTTTGTGAGTGCAATCTCACATTTCACAAAGTCGGATAAAAGTGACATTTCAGGACCAATCAGAAGTTCCAGCACAGATCGGTTCGCCTGCACAAACCATTTGCGATGCCAATCTGCCCTGGAACAGCTGGAATTCTTCACTTTTTGCGGGTCACATATTCCACCTCCGAAAAAGTGGGCGTGACTACATTAAAATGTGTGACCACGTGACCGTTTACACATTCCAACCCAGTCACAATCTTTGATAGAACACAGGCCGTTCCCGAGGTTCAGGTGAGTAAAACTTTTTTTTTTTTAATGACCTAGACAAAACGGAGCAGTTAACCCTTGTAGTGCGGAGGTAGCCCCTCTGCAATGGTTATTAAAATGCAGTAGTCTTTGTACACTGACACGAGGATTAGATCAGACCTTGAACCTTCTTGTACAGCCTAACATGTAAAGATGATATTTATTTGTGGATTGGAATGAACCTTGAATTTTTTTTATCCAGCAAGGATCGCGGGACATGGAAGTGAGAGGCGTCAGTCGGCAGGTTTAAAATAACAGCGGAGGGCATGCAGAGCTCAGAAAGGTTATATTCAGCTTCATATCAGGAAATAAGGGAGACAAGGAGGACAGACAGCGAGAGCGGAAAACCAGAGGGGAGGACAGAGGAAACGAGGGCTTCACAGCCCGCAATGTCAGGTGACAGATACAAAATAGGAACTGTGGGAGCAGAAAATAGATAAAGAACATGAACACTAAAATAGAAATGAATACATACGTGTGTAGATTTCTCTCTACACTCATTTCTCTTTAAGAATCACTCGATTCCCCTGACCACGTTAAACAGTATGCATGATCTCCTCTGACGACTACTGTTTTCAGACAACTGAGGCGCCTGCAGCTGTCTGAATACCCAAATCTGCATCTGACTGGATACAGTCGCATTTTGGCTGACAATTTTCCACCCGGCTCCTGAATTTTTCAGCAAGGAACTTTTCTACTCAGACTGATGCTGCTTCCTAAAGAAAACCAACTGTAGGAAACCTTTTGTTTTAATGCGCCTAGAATGTATTTGGCTGATTTAAACTGAAGGTTTATACGTGCTTTATGGTAAATTGTGGTGTATTTTCAGAAAGTACAGATCTCCATTTACAGTCACTGGAATGACTGTGCAACACTACCAAGCAGAAAGCACAGCCTTTTATTTGTAAAGAGGAAATATGTATAAGATTTATATAGCATTTATAAGCATTTATATTATAAGATAATATAAGAATTAAGCTGGCCATACACCTGTAGATTACCTGCAGATTTTATGGTCAGATGGAAAAAGTGCAACAGATTCCTCCATCTATGCTACACTGTGTGTATGGAGGAATCTCCCACTGGGCCAAGCTTCAGGATCTTGCTAGTCGGCCCCGCTGGCTTTCAAAATACCTGAGCAATCTCATTGGATGCAGGCATTGTTCAGGTGTTTTGACAGGCCTTAGGCCCGATTCACACCAGGGCAGTTGCGGTTCAGCGTGGTTTCCGCGCGGATTTTAAAAGGGCGGTTTTGGGTGTTTTTTTAATTGCATTTTGGCGATGAAACGCAATAAAAAACCGTCAAAACCGTGCTCAACAGCACGGTTCCATTGAAAGCAGTGTGGAAACCATGCTGATCAGCGCAGCAAAAAAGGGTCAGGGAACAATTCAGGCGGGGTGCGGTTCAGATCGCGCTGAGCCGCGCAGTCGCATGGATGGTCCCCATAGCAATGTATGGGATTGTCGGCGGATCCGCGCGGCCGAACCACCCTGGCGTGAATGGGGCCTATTACTTCCCTACACTATCTAAAATAGAGTTTTGGATTTACATATCGATTACCTTAAATCGTATCTATGTCCACTGAAAAATTTTAGCAGCCAGTTCCCGTAAATAATGTATAAAAATTTGTAAAAAGAAAAAACATAATCCGTATAATATTGGTCTCAGGCGCCATTACGGTCATTCCTGATATTCAGCAGCCTGCCGGCAATCGTAACCCAAACATTACCACTCAAGGCAATGGTTGCCTGCCAAGGAGGCGTGGCGGGTACTTGCAGGACTATTAAAAAAAGGTAAATATATCCCCTGAGGCTCATTAACACATCATTGTACTACCAGAACACCATAATAAAAATATTTTGTCTCAAATAGTCCAGGAGTCCCACAATAAAGAGAAAAGGGGAAACACGCAAGAATAGTTAGGAGGTATACGACCTGAGTATATCTGGAATGCTGTAAAATATTTCTGCCAGCTACTGTTTAAACAGAACCCGCTAAGTACTAATATTTGCAAAGTGCCGTGTGCCGGGAAACTAAGAGCTCAGCATAAAATAAACAGAAAGCAGTCGTGTGTTAACTCTTCCCGTTGAAATGTGTGGATGATGGTGCTGTGACAGGCGGCATACACAACTTGAAGCTGTAATTTTATCTGACAAAGACCATTACTACAACCGCGGAGTGAAGAATGAGTACATTGAGGCCGAGCAGAAATACTTTTTTAAGTGGCTTCTCTGTACCGCAGAATAACATATTTTTTTCAAGTGAATTGAATAAGAGATAAACTCAAAATGAATGGGAGGCGTGCAATCAGATACAAGAGCAGCTAACTGAGCACGACGTAAAAAACGCACATTTCAGGAAGTTCAGGGCCCATGCACAACAGTGGGCACACTTTGGGGCTTGTTCACACTGCTGCTGGTGTACAGACAGTGCTGAGTGCTCGAGCACATTTCACTATTTTTCTTTTTTTTGGTGGAACTTCCCAATGAACTCCAACAGAGAGGAGATAACAAACAATCCGGGCCCCAAAACATTCTGCTTTGGGGCCCTGACCAGTAAGCTGAGAAAATCTGCTGTGAGTTCTGTAGCATCCTGCAAATGTTTCTACCGCTCTATGAATGCATAGATGGATGGAAATGTATGATTTAGCAGAGCAGCCAGTCTTTACTGCCTTGCAAATATTAACTACAATGAGCATGACTTTGCATAATATTGCCGCCAGTTCCACATTCGTAAAAAACAGTCGCCGGCTTGCTGGCTCAACATGCAAAGATCATGCAGAATTTAAATGAAGTGGACGTCTCAGGTAGAACACAAAGTACTGTAGCTGTATAGGCTGTATGTGCATATTGGAGATAAAGGTAGGATGTTTTAAGGGGACAGCATTAGGGTTATACAAATCTGATCAAATACGGGACAGGTGATCTTTACAGGGTGAAAAGGCACTAAAGAGTCCGAGGTGTGCAAGACAGGGGTAAGGGGCTGGCCACAAGGCCTGGGGGTCAGCTTTTATCACATATGGCGTAGAATCGTACTGTATATGGGGTACATAGTTACATAGTATTTGGGGTTGAATAAAGACATACGTCCATCAAGTCCAACCCATATAGGTCCACGCATCATCTCATTCTTAGGGATACTGGTATCCCTGGATATTACGGTCCCTCAAGAAATTGTCCAAACGTTTCTTGAACAAATCTACACTCTTGGCTGAAATCACTGCCGATGGCAGTGAGTTCCAGACCTTACCCGTAAAGAACCCTCTTCGCCCATTGTGCATCACATATGGCGTAGAATCGTACAGTACATGGGGTAGCATCACATATGGCGTAGAATCGTACTGTACATGGGGTAGCATCACATATGGCGTAGAATCGTACAGTACATGGGGTAGCATCACATATGGCGTAGAATCGTACTGTATATGGGGTAGCATCACATATGGCGTAGAATCGTACTGTACATGGGGTAGCATCACATATGGCGTAGAATCGTACAGTACATGGGGTAGCATCACATATGGCGTAGAATCGTACTGTATATGGGGTAGCATCACATATGGCGTAGAATCGTACTGTACATGAGGTAGCATCACATATGGCGTAGAATCGTACTGTACATGGGGTAGCATCACATATGGAGCAGGATTAGATCTATGGAGTAGCAGACAAAGCGCTCAGCACTTCTGGAAAGAATGTACGCTAAAGCCAAACTGACACCATTAACAAATCTCCACATTCACAATCAGCGCAGGATATTGTTTGTACTCCTCTCAAAGCAGAGAGGATTATTTATGAATTCTGAGACATAAAATAGCACACTTTTATAGCACATATTCCAGAAACACCACATTCTCTTAAAGCAACAAATGTATCTTAAAAAAATGATGCTAAGTTAAAAAGGAGAACTATGAGGTGAGTGCTTTTCACTGACCTCATAGTTCTAGCCGACCTGTGACAATGAGACTGTCACAGGTCGGCTCAGTAGATCGGGAGGTGAGCGAACACATACCGGCGTTCGCTCACCTCTCGATCCTGTCACGGCTCTCTGCCGTGACAGGGGAGGGGCTGGATTTCCCCCTCCGATCTGCCAGCGCTGACTGGGGAGGGGGCGGGTACAGCTGGCTCTGCCTTTAGATAGGCAGAGCCAGCTGTCAGTCACGCAGCTGGGCGGATCCCGGCACAATTGTCGGGATCCGCTGCAGCGTCTCAGTATACCGCGAGCAGCAGCTTGCGGTATACTGCGGCGTCTCAGTATACCGCGAGCTACAGCTCGCGGTATACTGAGCCTAGGGTGACGGGAGGACGCTAGTTTGTGTCCTCCCGTTACCCTAAGGAGAACTATGGGTAAAAGACTTAACCCCGTAGTTCTCCTTTAAAAAAAAAAAAAAGACAAAGGTTTAAAGACTCCAGGTATAAAGCACTATGTATACATACATTGGTCCAGTTTGGCCCAATGTAAGTATGCATATGATATACTTGGTCAGCCCACAGGGATCCTGTAGAACACTGTAGTAGCCGGAGATACTACAGTGCTAGTTGTGATCTTCTGGGTTCTGGTACTGCACTGAGCTGAGCAGCTTCCCCTCTGCTCTGAAAAGGGGGTCACTCGCTCAGCACAGCGGCCATTCAGAGAATTCCTAGTTTTTTTAAATGAATGAATACAAAAGGTTCTCCGATTGGATAAGAGGTGGATCATGACGTCACCAGCTCTCGCCCAATCAGAGAACACCTTGTATTCGCTCATAAAAATACTCAACATTCTCTGAATGGCTGCTGTGCCAAGCAAGCAACCCCCCCGCGTTTTCAATGCAGAGGGTAAGCCGCTCAGCAAAGCGCAGTACCAGGACCTGGAAGATTGTTCCCAGCACCGTAGTAGCTCCAGCTGTATTCACATGAATACTTTCATAGGCCCAAGCTATGCATAATATTTTATACCTGGAGTTCAGCTTCTATACTTACCTGTCCCACCACCCACACCACCAATCTTTGGTTTGTTAAATCTTCTGCATCAGATACACTTCTTGTTACGTCACATGCCCCAAAGTGCGCTGTGGATCCCCCCCGGAACACTGCTCAATCCTGTACTGACATACAGCCCCCCCAGATCAAAACACCACTAAGCAGAAGGGGGCCAGGAGTCTGACACACCAGAAGAGCTGGATGCTGGAGAATCTTTGACCACTGTAGCTTTGAAATAGAGCAAAGACTTTGTGGTAGGGCACATATTAAGTCTTTTTACGGGTAGCACATATTGACTATTGCAACTCCCACCTCATTGGCTTACCTCTACACAGGCTATCCGCCCTTCAGTCTATCATGAATGCTGCAGCTAGACTCATTCACCTAGCCAACCGCACAGTGTCTGTATCCCCCCTCTCTGCCAATTCCTGCACTGGCTTCCAATAGCCCAAAGGATACAATTCAAAATATTAACAATGACTTAGAAAGCCGTCCACAACTCTGACCCCGGCTATATCTCAAACCTTGTCTCCGAGTACCACCCTAACTGACCCCTCCGCTCTTCAAAAGACCTCCTGCTTTCCAGCTCCCTCGTCAACTTCTCCCATGCTCGCCTCCAGGACTTCACTAGAGTCTCTCCCATCCTCTGGAACGCTTTACCCCAACCTGTCTGCCTGTCTCCCACTCTGACTGCCTTTAGGCGATCCCTTAAGACTCATCTCTTCAGGGAAGCCTATCCCACCTCAACCTAACCACCACCATCACGTTCTCAGACAATTCATCCCCACACAGCTACCTCCTCATGTATCACTTGCCCCTCCCTTTTAGATTGCAAGCCCTCAGGGGCAGAGCCCTCTTTACCATCTTGTCTTGAATTGTATTGCGATTGTAATGTCTTCCTTATATTGTAAAGCGCTGTGCAAACTGTTGGCGCTATATAATCCTGTATAATAATAATAATGTTTAATTGTGCATCTTGTGACAGTCGCTTTTAGGCACTAACTGCATCCGAACAGGCCAGGTACATCGACAGGTGCAAAACAAACCACTCTGTAGGAAAGCCCCGTGTTCCTAGGGCACCATGCAACAGTCAAGAACAAGTGGTAGGATTATAAAAAATGGACTTGTTTCAGGTCACTCCTCTTCCTTAGCATGCTATAGAGGAAAAGAAAAGCTCTGCTCCGTGTTCTGTCATGTTCTCTATATACTACACTGTCACTAGAGATGATGTAACAGAGGGAGAGGACACATTATTTTTCTCACCGTGTCAGGCCTTGGCAGTATGTGAGCGTCTCCCTTTTTTCAAGGAAGGGATATAAAAGTGTCAACTATTTCTATGTAGTCATTTCATTAGTAATTAAGTTGCCGACACTTTGATATATTTATCTTTTCACGGTCAAATTATCTCCAACTCTCATCTTATTCCCTAAAGTGAACGTGCCAAGACAGAAATGTAGGGCTGCCATAGGTGGCCTTCTCAGAATGCTCGCTGCCCAGTTGTCGTGCTGACCCTCTGGCTCGGATAAATTCCGGAGATGCTGACTCCGGGGGAATTTTATTAAAGGAACCGGTCTGAAAATTCTCAGGGAACCAATCTGCTGCAGTCACGGTTTGCGTATTCTGACAGTTGCATACCCACCGCTTCCAGAATAGCCATCGTGGGAGATCCCCCGTCCATGATGTTTATCGTGTATGAGGGAATCAAGCGGGTTTTTTTTTTCATTCGGACTGCGGGGCTGAACGGGAAAAAAAAAAAACAACTAGTGTATGGCCAGTCTTAGATCAAATCTTAACCCTTGCGATGGAGCTACCCCAGCACTGCAAGGGTTAACAGCTTGTTTTGTCTACGAAGCTAAAATAAGAAAGTTATACAATCCCGATCATGGCTGGCTCTTAGACTGCTCCCTTCAGCCTCGCTCCCCCTCCGCTACAGCAGTCTAAGGTCCTGTGAGTCATCACGTCTAATAGGACATGAGGGTGCCAAGGGACATACCATCACTGAAGCAGAGGATGAGAACTAGCATTTTTTTAAAGCAAGGTGTCCTATAACAAGTTTATTTTAAAAGTTCATCTGGCCATACACCTATAGATTTCTTTTGTTCAGCCTATGGGCTCAAAGAAACCGATTTCTCCATCCACAATAAACAGGGCGGATGGACGAATTCCCCCTGCCAAGCTATTGTATTCCGGCAGCAGTAGGTGTGCCTCTGCCAGAATAATACCCGAACAGTGACTGTAGCCGATTGCTTGGCTGGCAATTTCCCGCCAGGCATTTTCAACAAAAGTCGACCGAATAATTGTCTTTTGTGGTGCCAGTAGGGCCACACACTGCTTGAATTTTGGCCGAGTCAGCAAAAATCCAAGCAGTGTATAGCCAGCTTTGGAAGAAACCCAGCTATTCCTAATGAAATCTCCTCTTAAGATGCAAGAATGACTAGACAAATCTAATAATACTTTGCTGCAGTATGATTCTGCCAATGATATAATAAGTCTGCCAGCTATGCAAACCTACCTCATCAGACAAGTGCGGCTCATTGAAAATCCGACACGAGTGACTCACTAGACTATTCTTTCATTCTGTTGCCAAGAAGAGAAATTACATTGGTTATGTTAGGCTGTACTTGCTGAACGCAAATCCAAAACAGGCCACTTTTCATTGAACGCATATGAGAAGTATGAGAAAAGCCCATACAAATGAGTGAGGTGTCCTAAAAAAACCAAGGATTCCAGTTTATTCCCTCATAATGGACACATACATATTGTTTTGGATGCAGTAGGGAAGTGATAGGATCTCTGTAGGATTTGTATCCTGGTGATCACTGACACCCGCAAAGAAAGTGATGGGATATATCCAAAATGTTACAGTTGTCACTGGAACAGAAGGTGAAGGGAAAATTTCCAATGGGGACATTGAATTGCTTTCCCAGTATCCTGGTGATCACGTACACTGCGAAAGAAAGTTAATGGGATATAACTAAACGTCATTGAAACAGAAGGCGAGGGGGAAAACTTACGTTGAGGACACCAGTTTGAATTGCTTTCCTGGTATCCTGGTGACCAATGAGACTGCAAAAGAGAGTAATTGGATAAATCCAAACTTTACTGGAACAGAAGGTGAGGGGGGAAAACTTCCAATGGGGACACCATTTCCAGTGACAACTGTCTAAAAGTTTCAGTTTATTCCTTCATAATATTGTGCATTTTAAGCCAATTATTGCTTTGCATAGAGTGGGAAAGGGATAGAACCTCTTTAGAATGTTATTGCTTTCTCAGTATCCCGGTGACCACTGACACAGGGCAGGGAAGTGATGGGATACTGTATTCAAGATTTTGCAGTTGTCATTGGAACAGAAGGTGAGGGCTAAATTTCCAATGGGGACAGCAGTTCCAGTAACAACTGTCCAAGAGGGGACTTGCCACCGACTTTGCATAGATTTCAATTCATTTCCTGATGTGTCTCTAGAACAGGAAATGAGACATCTTCACAATGAGACAAAAAATAAACAAAAAGTAGTGACAGGCTGCCATGAATTACTGCAATTTTTACATTTATCACAATCTGAAACGCCTTTAGAGGCTGTATGTCCAGCTGTATGTCTGATGTCTCTGGACAAGGTGTGGAGAGCTGTGTTCTTACCCAGCTCGTACATCAGTCATGTATTCTCTGAGAAGAGCAGATGCAGTGGATGAACCAACGCACTACATAAGGTCATATGAGACAGCAGGCGTGGGTAGTGTCTCCTTTTATACAGACCAGGGCTCACCAGAGAACACAAGCTAGGGTCTATCTACAAAGATGAAAGGGTCAAAGAGAGAGAAAAGACTCAGAATGGCTTTCTATTCAACCCCCCCAGCTATTTGCAATACATTAAAAGGGCACTGTCACCGTACCCATGCAGGGCAAAGTGAGAGCTTCTCTGCAAAGGGCCCCCCTTATTCACCTTTCCAGCACCAACCCACCACTTATTCCTCTATCGTAGCCGGTGCGCTACCCTGCGCTTCCCAGTATGGAGAAGCATATGATCTCCTCCCCTGTGACAATGGTTGAGCCTAGCAGCTAATCGCTGGGTCACATGACCGAGGAAGTGACATCACCGCTTCCCCTGGTGGTGATTTCAGTGGCGGCTGAGATAGAGGAAGGAGCAGCAAGGAAGCATAGGCAAGGTGAATAGAAGTGGTTGGGGGGGGGGACTCTGCATAGACACTGTCACCTTGCCATGTTTTGGCAGGATGGCAGGGTCTCTAATATATTAGCAAAGGAAAGTCCTGTGTAAGCTACAGGTTGCTGGAGTCATTGCTTACACAGGTCTAAGGATTCTCTGCTAAAAAGTAGAAACCTTTGGGCAGATCGTGCATGCACATCCAACTGTCCCGTCTGGGGCCAGGTTCCCTGTATCATTTCAGTCTCTTGGTACAATGAGCCTTGCTGGAAACACCCATGAAACCATCTCTCAATAATAATTACAAGCACCTTCTTTATTTTAAGAGTGAAACCCTGCTCCATCCACAACTTCAATGTCAACACCAAAACCAGACTGACAAGAGGCAAAAGCAGAACAAGACACACTAAACTCATTCAATAAGACAGACACAAACCAGGACGCACAAACAAAGTGCATTAACCCTGAGCAGCCAATCAGATTTCATTTCATCATAGTATGATCATTGAAAACATTAGTTCTGACTGGCTGTGTTAGGACATTGCACTCTGCGTGATAACCAGACACAATCTCACAGACATTCTCACACTCCAAAAACTTTTTTTTTTTTTAAAGGTCCACCCAGTCTCCCTACCTTACGAGAACTGGAGTGGATCCTCAGCCTGAGGTCCAGTGTGGGCTGCTGTGCTGCGATGAAGCTCCATCCATATAAAAATTGCTTGTACAGCTCCCTTGCATGCCCTGTAGAGGTGCCAGGAGCCAGAACGTGATGTCACTCGGGTCCAGGCACCTCTATAGGGCACATGAGGGAGCTGTAAGCAATGCATGTATGGCTGGAGCTCCCTCGTAGCCATACCCCCAGCCCACCTCAAGCTCACATTCTGCACCGCGCAGCATATTTTGAATGGCTGCTTGGCGTGGGAAATGACAGTGCTGCACTAGGAGGAGGCAGAGGAGCCTCTCGCTTAGAAAAGTGGAAGGCATGCCGCGACCCACTGAACACGGGAATTGGTAAAGGATGTCACCAGCACACCAAGCAGATAGACTCGGCAAATGTCCATTTTTAATGACAAACAATGCCATTCAATAGCCACTGAACACTGGGTCGCGACCCACTAGTTGAGAACCAAAGATATAGAGTATATTATATGTCTTTGATACTCCTTGGAGAAAAGGTTGTCCCCAAGATAGCGAGTAACAGAAAATCTCTTTAATGTTATCCCAGGGAGCAATAAAACATATCAGGGGCTCTAATCCCTTCCCACTCTATCCAAAATGTACAAAAAATGGCTATAGATACACATTAAAGCCACCAAATCTAAGGACTTGTGAGGTACAATGTATTACATTTATGTTCTTCGGTGTAGTTATACTTTTAATATGCACAGGAAGACATGGAGAAAGACAACTTACACATGATAAAAGAAGACAAATGGTTGGGCACGGTTTGAGGCACACAAACGTCCCCTGGCCTAATTGTAAATGGCCAGATTGAGCAAATGTGCTTTGATGTCTGTAGACACCTTAACATGTATGAGAAAGGTTGGCAGATCCAGACAACAGCTACATTCCCCATTGCTCCAGCTTCAGCGTTGATGCCTACCCTTATTAGAACTCTGCACACTCTGCACTTGAATTTTTAGCACATAATCAGGCAGTATGTGAGAGAGTAGAGACGTCTGCAGGAAATCGGCGAGCTCCATACTGCTGCCGTCCAGCTGTGAATACTCTGGGGTGTAGGACAGAAGCCGTTCTCAGGTCTGCTCTCAGCAATGATCCACATGTACAGGAAAGAGTTGGAAGTGAATTGTATCAATGTGGCCTGGGATGACCTGGCTCCAGCATTCTATTTCCAGAGCCCGGGATTAAGGTTAAATACACTTTAGCTCTTCCTAGTATTTAACACCTCCAGCAGTTTTTAGAAAGCATTTTCCTTTCTGAGCATAATAAAGCCTCTCATTTCACACCCCCTCTCCGGAGCTCAGAATACCTTCCTCAAGCTCACAGTCCAAGCATGGCTGGAAAAGCACGCAGGCCGCAGTCTCGGTAATCTGCCTGTGCGGTCTGACCGGACAGATCAACAACATTTACCAACAGCTATGTAGAAGACCGTCTATACAAGGCATACAAATTCAGCCCTGACACTGCATGGCAGCCCAAAATGTGTTCATCTGACAGATCAAATCCTAAACAATTTCTGACAGTGTGTGACTAGCATTAGGGCTAACCTACTGGATGAACTGGATTCCATATTGCCAACCAATTGGCAATAGGAATGCTCTCAATTACACACTTCCAGTTGAGACACCCATCAGGTGGCATTTGTAGTCCAACATACAGCCTTTGTAGGTCACATGGCCAGGATTTTACTGTCATAGTCAGTAAAATGTGGTTTGTTGCCATTGTTTTTAATAATTGGGGTCATCAGTCTGGTATTTTGTTCACAGAAAGATCACAACCTTAAAGAGTATCTATACCCAAAACCAAAAATGTAATATATTGCAAATTCCCAGTCCCCAAATGAGGTGGCTGCAATACTTTTCTCAACACCGTTTTTGTGCTTCTTGTGATCGAGTGGCTACACTTACTGCACTGTATCTATGGAGAGAGCCACGGTTGTCACCCAGACAGGTCTTCCTCTCTTCATTTCCTTTACATGGTGGGTGGGGGATTAGTGGTTTGCAGAAGGAAGATAACATTGTTTGTGCCTTCCAGTTCAGCTTACAGGAAGTGACACTGAAATTCTGGTATTTACTGTACTTGTTCAAAATGTTCTTAGCCTGAAAAAAAGAAAACAAATGCAGCCACCACATATAAGGAATGTTAAGCTGCTATATATTATGTTTTTGTTCTTGGGTTTACTTTAGATATCTTCAAACCCTCTGTAATATCCCACAAGAATCTACCATTGGATGGTGCAAATAAGATGGCTCTGCTGGGACTCCCAATACTTAGCAGGCCCCAAAGATGCAGACATTTCATTATATCCCTTCCCCCTCTAATACAACACACTCAATGGAATGCTGTGCCCTAACAATAGGCAGAGTACTGTTTTCTAAAACGGCCTAATCACTCTATTGCGTTGTTATTATTGGATTACTTTAAGCTGGGGGTATAGGAAGGAGAAGAGTTCTTACCATGAAAACAAACTACCATGTTCATTTGACCTTTACGCCTAAATCCAGCCCTACCATGAGTAATGCATTAGCTAAAGTTCAGGCACCATATGACTATTCTTGATCATTGACGTATGTGCTGTCTAAAAAGTTAAATAAAGATCTAGAAAATGAAGGTTCAGGCATCTAACTTCTTAGAAAAGGGCCTTCATCCGGATGAATATTTCGGGAATGACCCTGTCAGGAATACTGATAGTAACCCGAAGCTCATTTCTCATTCCAGTATTCAGGAATTTGCCACGACAGATGACAAGGGAAACACAATCACTTCCACCTCTTCCTCTATCACAATAGGCGAGAGGGCAGCGGGAGGTGTTCTTTCCACCACACGCACTCTACAAATGTAAACCAGACACACTAAAGATTAGCAGGCAGGAAAAAACAAAAGCTTTGTTATCCTCATGTGTTTCGCATACACAGTTCAGCCTGGTGGCCAGCTTGGGAGTCCTTTAGGGCATGTCTAAAACACAATAACCAACTCATCTGGAGTCTCAAAATTCCATCACCTCAAAGCAAGACTACTCAACTTTCTCTTATGCTAAAACTACGGAACGTTTTACAGGAGGACAAGTGCTGGGTGTAAGGAAGAGAAGGCCATAAAATATGACTTCAGAAGACTATATCAGGGAGATGCTGACAGTGTCAGGGAAGAAAAAAAAAGAGTGCCAACGAAAATTAGACCAAATTTCACCTGTACCTCCATACTAGCCATTTTTACAGTGTAGGTCTAGATACAGGTGTAGCCAGGGGCGTCCCCAGGTGAGGCGGCCGCTGGGTGAAACCCCACTGGGACGTCATCATGCACACGCATAATGACGTCATGCTTACCTGCTGGTGGCCATATTGGTGATGGATGCCGGCATAGAGAGAAGGGGATGTTCACCCAGTGGTATAAGGAATGCCGCCGGGTTCCCTCCTCACTCGTACAATTGTCTACCGCTCTGGAACGCACACGCTTTCGGTGTGAACAAGGCCTTATACATGGAGCCGCATAGGAACATTCCACAGCCAAGAGGGGAGAGAGGTGAGTGTCAATCGCAGGGGAATCGGGGATCAGGTAAAAGTCCTCTTCACCTTACCCCTAGACATATACGAGCAGTTAATCTTTGCAGTGTGGGGGTAGCTCCACTACAAGGGGAGGGTTTATTTCTACCCAGAGGTAGGCTTTAAAAGGAGAACTATGGGGTTAAGGCTTTTCCCCATAGTTCTCCTTAGGGTAACGGGAGGACACAAACTAGCGTCCTCCCATCACCCTAGGCTCAGTATACCGCGAGCTGTAGCTCGCGGTATACTGAGACGCCGCAGAGGATCCCGACAATTATGTCTGGATCCGTCCAGCTGTGTGACTGACAGCTGGCTCTGCCTATCTAGAGGCAGAGCCAGCTGTAGCTGCCCCCTCCCCCGTCCGTTTCGCCAGTCAGCGCTGGCGGATCGGAGAGGGGGGGAATCCAGCCCCTCCCCTGTCACGGCAGAGAGCCGTGACAGGATCGAGAGGGGAGCGAACGCCGCTATGTGTTCGCTCACCTCCCGATCTACTGAGCCGACCTGTGACAGTCTCATTGTCACAGGTCGGCTAGAACTATGAGGTGAGTGAGAAGCACTCACCTCATAGTTCTCCTTTAAAGCCCAATTTCATCCTTCACCTCTCAGTCCTGGGGGATCACAAGACTGGATGATCAATCTTACCAATCCTTCAACAAGAAAGTTTACATTTATGTATTTTATTCGTGTATTTCCAGCACAATGGGCGAAGAGGGTTCTTTACAGTTAGAGCGGTTAAGGTCTGGAACTCACTGCCACCGGCAGTGATTTCAGCCAAGAGTGTAGAATTGTTCAAGAAACGTTTGGACAATTTCTTGAGGGACCGTAATATCCAGGGATACCAGTATCCCTAAGAATGAGATGATGCGTGGACCTACATGGGTTGGACTTGATAAACGTATGTCTTTATTCAACCCCAAATACTATGTAACTATGTATTTAGCTTTGTTTGCCCGGAGCTCTGCTTTAATCTGGCTAATAAAATCAGAAACCTAATTTTAGAGCTTGGGAAACAACTTTCTCATACATCCCTTCCTGTTCAACTTTACATTGTATGAACATAAAAGATTCCCAGAATTCTGTCTCATCACTCACAGCACAAACAAAGCTGACAACAGAGATCTGACTTCTGAGTTCCATTTAGGGCTTGTGGAGACCTGGGCGATCTGGGACGCGCATCCCGAGACCGTGCGATCGTGCACAACTGCGCAGAGCGATTGCCGCGCGGCACCATTGATTTCAATTGGGTTACATCCACATGGCAATCACAGAAAAAAGGTGCATGTACCTCTTTTTTTGAGACACACGATGAGCTGCTTTTTGTGTGTTGAATTGCGCGGGCGGAATCGCTGCAGGAAACAGTGTGATCCACCCGGCACGCGACTGGGGTGCTATTAGAAGACAATGGCAACCCCAGAGCAATCGGCGGTGGTGGGTGACTATGTGACCGCACGGCAATCCGTGCAGTATCATGCACGATTGACTCGCGGTCACGGATCGCGCAGTTGTGAACCTGGCCTAAGTGCTAGATTATTCTATGTATTCAGGAAGGCAATAACAGACTATAGGGACTAATGAAACATCACAGAAAGCAGAAAATAAAACGGCCGCTTATAATAAGTTACACATATATGATTGGTATTGATTTAATGTCAATATAGGATTAAAATGACCTATAACGTTGCATAAATATCAGATATAAATACAATAAAGGGATAGTAAGGTCAGAACGTTTTTAGTTTATTTAAAATGCTAATTAACCCCTTTGTGACTGACGACGTACAACTGTACGTCGCCAGCATCGGGGCTGTTTAAACAGACTCCCGGCGGCTATTGCCGCCGGGACTCTGTTTAAACTTGTAAAGCCGACTGTCGGCTTTACAACAGAAGCGATTCTGGCGACTTACCTGTCGCCAGATCGCTTCTGTGTCCCGTAGAAGGGGCCGCCCCCCCCGCTGGACACCGCCGCCGTGCTTCCCGGGCTCCGTTGCCGCTCCTACGGGCCTGGGACCGGCTTCCTTGGTGTCCGCATGTCACCACCATCTGCCATCACATGGGGGGCTTGTAAGCCCCCCTATGTGATAGCAGTCAAAGTAAAGTTAAAAAAAAAAGAAGTTTTTTTTAAATTAAAATAAATCTAATAATTATAAAAAAAATGTAAAAGTCCCCCGCCCCCGTGAGCACGTGCGTCGCCACGTAAACGCGCGTCGGGTGCGCCTACATATGAAAACGACGAACGCGCTACACATGTTGGGTATCGCCGCGCACGCCGGAGTGAGAGCAATAATTCTAGGGCCAGTATTTTGGGGTATCTCTAAATTGATGACCTGTGGGGGCTTTTAAAGCGTCTTCTATTGACTTTTTGGGGTACTGCACTTTTTCGCCGTTTCACGGACGCACGCACTCTGTAACCTGGGCATGTTGGGTATCGTTTTACTCGTTGTAACCTATTCTTTTATATTTCATTAACAAAATGGGTATTTTGTTGTGTTTTGGGGCATTTCATTAAATTTTTCCCTAAATGTTGGGGTTTAATAAGGAGTTGCGCTAATATTGCGCAACATAAAAATTTGCAACTACCACAATTTTATTCTACAGGGTCTTGGCATTCAGAAAATATATAATGTTTGGGGGTTTTAAGTCATTTTCAGGCCTAAAATGTGGAATATAACATGGGTGCAAAAAATGAAAAAAAAAGGCCTCAGTCATGAAGGGGTTAAATCCCCAACAATGGATGCCAATTGTTGATGTTTACGTTTTAGCTTCCTGCAGAATCGAGCGAGGACGGAGAACAAGGAAAGCATCAGGGGTCCCTCTAGATGTTCATTCTGCTTTCCGTGATTGCAATTCTGTGATCACATGGGATGGGCAGCAGGGTTCAGCAAAAAACTCGCAATCTGTGATCTCAAGTGATTGCATTTGTACATTGCAACGCAGTAATAATTATTTATGGCTCCTGGCACTGAAGACAGGGATGCTGCTAACCAGCCTCACCCTTCAAAAAAATTCCAGTGGGATTACAGTAACAAAATAAATCTCTGGTGCCCCATCAACTGTATCATTCGTGGATATCGCGCGGAAAAACTTTTGTGCTGAGCGGCTTTGAGCTACATTGCGCAATATTGAGCAAGAGTGCACATGTTATCTCGCTAAGCGCGCTTTTTGGGCAGGACTTTGTCGCTGCTACATTGGGCTGTAACCAATCAACAGCAATCTTGATGTGACATCATTCTTTCCTTCCATTTTGCAGTGCAAACGTGACCCTTCTGTAGCTCAATATGGGGCGACAAAGTCGTGCAATATCTCCTGTAATGCACGAGACCATAGAGTCTATTGGAGCCGAATCGCGCGACATCCGCGGAAAATAAGGGTCATGTACGAGCTACAGGCGACATTGAGCTGTGCGATGTGAACGGCTCCATTGAAATGCATTGGACGAGCAACATAGCGCGATAAATCGCTCAGTGTGAACGGGGCCTCAGTGCTGTCAACTCAAGTGACACTCCTAAGTATTCCCCTTCCTCCTCCTCAGCTGCTACATAAAAGGTTATTTAGGGAAGGTGGGGGCAGGGGAGCTAGGCCAGCGCAGACAGTAATTGGGCAGAAGAATAGAGGGTTATGATGAGTAGGGGTTGTAATAGGAAATTTACACTTTCTGGAGTGTCAGTTCCCGAACAACTTCAAAAGCACACAGCAAGTTAATAAGATGCAAGTACACATTTATAACACTTGATTTTTCTGTGCTTTTACCTGTATAGTTTAGTGACAGGGTCTCTTTAAGGAAACCCAATTAGATTAGAACAATGGCTAACAGTAAATTGCAGAGTCCAAGGTACAGTTAAATAAAAATGGTCCAAATAATAAAGTCATAATCATCAAAACCTGCAGAGGAGAAGTGTTCTATTGCGGTGTCTGCCGTGAGTGATAGCAAGGATGTGGTTTTTATACATCGAGCACATTAATGACTCGCACGAACACAATGGAACTGTACACGTCTCTCACCCTTACAAAACTGAATTGAAGAAAAGAATGACATTTGTCTCCTGTGCATCCATCCACCCAACAGACAGAACCTGGAGCCCAGCGAGAATGAAATACATAGAAATCTGTCAGCAGTCATAAAAGCCCCTCTCTGCTATTCAGTCCAATCCCGGGATCCAGAATGATGTATAAGACAAGCACATGACCTCCAGAATTCAGAGACAATTCAGGACAAGCATGGAGGTTTGAAAGTCACACAATACATCACAGGCACAGCTTGCTTTTTTTTGGGTGAAACAAACTATAGATTGATCAATAAATCCTGCAAATCCATATTACAGATTATACTGAATGTTATGAATATTAAATCTGAACTTCAGGCTGATATCAAACACAATTCAATCCAATTATGTTTTAGTTCAAATAACGATGAAAGGTATTTTTATGCAGCTAGCATAAGTACCCTCACTCTGCCTTATATCAGCTTCCTGTACAACAGTCTTGGAGAGGAACTGCTGCACTCCTTTCCGGAACCCCTATGTATAAAGGAGGGTGCTGTAGTAACCACGGATGGCGCCGCGCATCTTCAAATATATGATACATGTCCCCAGCACACCTATGTCTTGTGTCAATAATCCATCTTCTTTATTGAGGCAGACTGTCACAAAACAACGTTTCGGGGCCACGCAGGGTTCCCTTCATCAGGTTTTAGTAGGACGACATACTAAAACCTGATGAAGGGAACCCTGCGTGGCCCCGAAATGTTGTTTTGTGACAGTCTGCCTCAATAAAGAAGATGGATTATTGACACAAGACATAGGTGTGCTGGGGACATTTATCATATACTCCTGTAGAATAGGACTCATACTATATCTCCGCTCATGCCCTCATGGTCCTGGAATGTGCATTGAATTTGTGCACGCATGTGCTTTTTTCCCACGTTGGACACATTCAATGGGTGCCACACGTGCAACAAATGCGGGAAAATGTCTCATGCAGCAGATTCTGCTACAGGCTTAGCGCGTTTCTTCACCACGCGCTTGTGTACATTAAGCATGCGTCAATGCGCAGGAAAAAACAAATCTTTTACTCAACAAGTAATGGAATGGAATGCAAAGCTGTGAATGGGGACTTAGGCTGCCCATACACCTTAAGATCATCAGGCAACACTTTTCATCCGATGATCGAACCGTGGTACGATTTTCGTACAGCAGCCCCATCCTGCCCCGATTATCGCATGGTTGGATCAGCGGTAATTAGAAGAAAGCACCTGGACGAACTGCGGTAAACGACCGCACGTATTTTCGTCTGCACATGTGCAGTGTAAATCGTACGAATTTTGACATATGGAAATGCCACCGACCTTGCGAAAATCGTACAATCGACCGAAGTTTTCTAAACTTCCGGTTATTCAAAATTTGATCGATTGTACAGTATTTGCGCTTGTACACTGCCCATCAACCTTACGAATATCGGACGAAAACGCGACCGCATACGAAAATCGGACGATATTCGTAAGGTGTATGGGCACCTTTAGCGATTAGCTGGAGCTCAGTGCAAAGCCCCAAACATGTCTATTGGTCCAACACTCTGATGGACTACCTCACTGGCCAACAGAAATGGATAGGAGGTGGGCAGGCAAGCTACGACCAGGAAGTGCCAAAGCTTTGCCAGATAAGAGCTGCCCAACATTCAGCGTGGGAGATCTAAAAGGCGCCTGCACGTTATACATATCAGCTGCTTTGTTTTTCTTAAAATGACAAAAAGTGACCACTGAGATCGTGCTAACAAATTAAAATCTCTTATTTCTTCTCTGCCGTCCCAGAAGACAGACAACTCATAAGTTGTTCTCATTGGTCAGCGTGGTTAATACTGCTCTGTATGAAGAATCAATGAGAGAGAGACAATCCACAAGTGAGCAGCTACTGCTGGGACCTTATTATCTTATCAGAATCTCCTTCAGTTCAGCAAATATAAAAGTACCTTCTGACACCAGCCATTTCACAATAGAATATTCATTAACCAAGCTACTCAACAAACATTTATTTTATGTCCAAGCTGTAACAGCCACAAACTATCCCTATCAGCAGAGATAGCACACTGCCGAAAAAGTCCTATACTATAGATTAGAGCTCTAACCTACTTCTCATGACATGATTCACTGTCATATGTTCCTCCATAAACACGCCCTGGTATCTCCCATTACCAACCAAGACTAAAAATAAACTGAATAGTTCTAGAACAGGTTCCTTGATTAAAAAGAAATCGTCTGTGTCTTCTGATTGATATTAGGAAATAGAAGGGGAGTGAATGGCATTTTTCTATTTATAACAAGGTATTTACAGGTCACACAAGCAACCATCGATTCTTAGAAACAACTCACATTAAAGGAGAATGTCCCTTCTAGTTATATTGATTACGTGGTACAGTAATAGGTACAACAAGGCGCTTTATAAATCAAGAATAATTCATACAAAAAGCAGCTCACTAAAGACAAGGTGCTGCAACCCATAACGTCTTCATACCCAATCAGGGGCTTAGTTGTAGAGATTGGGTGAAACGTGTCAAAGGGGGAGGACCTTAGGCAGGACACCATTGATGTGGCACAAGCTTCAATAAACTATCCCAGCGGAATCCCAAAGACGCAACAGGAAGTTAGAGGTAATCTCCTCTCCTCTAAATTCCCCTCTTAGGCTCTGTACACACCTAGGTGTATCAAATATGCCCGTTTGTCGCGCGTTTCGTGAGGCACGTTTTTACTGCGGTTCGCGGTAAAAATAAAACACGCAACAAACGCGCGTTTCCGAGGGCTACTTGGCTGTATCCCAATGGAAACGCGCAACAAAAACGCCCCAAAGAAGCTCATGTACCTTTTCAGGTGTAGGCCGTTTTGTAGCGCGTTCAGACGGGCTGAAATACGGCAAGGTGTGAACCACACCCATAGAAAACAATGGGATTTTCATGTTTGAGCATTTTGTAGAGCGTTCGTAGAGCGTTGAACGCACTACAAAACGTACAGGTGTGAACCAGGCCTAAGAATGTTGTCCCCAAACAAGTGTCCCCATTGGAAGATTTCACCTATTTTAGTTTCCTGGAAAATCAGCTGGTCTGCCTGAGCACTGGTCCCGATATCCTGTTTTAGGGTGGCTCCTTTCCCTTGCAGAGTCACCCTTGTGTATGCCAGTAAGCTGTGTGTGCCTCCACAAACACACAGACACAGCAACTACTTCCTCCTCCATGCTCCTCCAGGCTAGTAGACAGACAGCTCCTGGAAACTGCTCTTTCCCTTAACATCTTGTACTGGACAGGAAGTTCAGGGAAGCTGAGCTGAGAGAGTTGGAGCTGGCTCTTTGGAAACATGACTAAGTGTTTGGGCAAAAATATAAAGAAATACTTTGCTGGGTAATTTATATTTGTTTGATCTGTATTCATTACTAAAAAAAAACAGTTTACAAGTTTAATACTACTTTAAATTCTCGCTTCCCCCATGGAAGAACTAATAGAATAATCTTCATGCTGTGGGGAAACACAATATTTTCCCCTTAGGTGCTTGAGGTTATGAGTCTGTACACAGGAGGCCACGAGTCTGTATAGATGAAGTCACGAGTCTATATAGATGAAGTCACGAGTCTATATACAGGAGGCCACGAGTCTGTATACAGGAGGCCACGAGTCTGCATACAGAAGGCCACGAGTCTGCATACAGGAGGCCACGAGTCTGCATACAGGAGGCCACGAGTCTGCATACAGGAGGCCACGAGTCTGCATACAGGAGGCCACGAGTCTGCATACAGGAGGCCACGAGTCCGTATACAGGAGGCCACGAGTCCGTATACAGGAGGCCAAAAGGGGCCCGTTCACACCAAAATTGGATGGAAATCACAAGTCAACTGAGGGTCCGATGACTTGCATTTGTACATTCTGATTTCCTTCCGATACGTTAATCAACGGATGCTAACGGAATGGCGCTAAAAAATGAATGGTGGTGAATGGGGCTAGTTCACACCGGATCTGTCACATTACGTTGTGCTGCAAAAAAAGTTGTGCATGTTCTATTTTTTTTAATCACAAACTTAACGCAATGGAAGGGATCCGGTTTGAACTCGCTCCATTCACACCCATTCATTTTTCAGTGCGCTTCTGTTAGCATCCATTGAAAAATGGATCGCAATGGATCGTAACAGAATGGATCGCAATGCAACGCATCCTGTGAGCATGTGTCCTCTATATACATGAGGCTAACTGTCAGATAACTGCACACACTGGTATTCATCAAGGAGTCTTTTCTAGCGCGGGTACTGGGTGCCATTAAAGGAGCTTGGCTCACCTGAGTTGATATTTCAGTGTCTGCCCATGTCATGGTATTTGGAAAGTTTCTCCTGTCAGTAGATGAGAACGTCCGGGACAAGTGCAGTCTCAGTGCAGATGGAACGCTCCTTTACAAATCATTTATAGATTTAATTATAGAGTGGGAGTCTCAGCAGACCTCAGGGCACTACACATGAAAAGACCTGCAAAGTCTGGAGAACGGCCTGCTCTATAATTGTGGCTATTAAAACGCTCAGGCTCCCCTTAACCCTTGCACTGCTGAGCGGCAGACACATACCTTAGAAGCAAATAACAGAGACCCAGCCAAGCGATAAAGCTGCCGTGCTGCACATTTAGAAAGCCACATTGTTCCTGCGTGGATTACACTCAAAAGGTGCAGCATAGACCTCAATGACATCACGGATGAGCTTTAGCATCTTCAGATCACTCACTTTGACACTCCTGCAGATTTTACATTGTGGTAACGCAGTGTGTCACAGTGTCATTCATGGAGAATGGCTCCCAGGTCACTGTACAGTGGCAGCCAACGCACTACAATGCATACAGTATGCGGTGCATTGCTAAAACAGGTCATGTGCGTTTTTGGTCCATTTTGGTGCATTGCCAGAACATTCAAAATGAATTGGCTGTCTTAGCATTACGGGTGTTAAAACATGGCGAGGTACTGGATTAGTCTGAATAGGACCCTGGAGGCCATATTCACACTTTTATGTGCGTGTAATTGCAAGATAATGCATGGTACGATGTGTAGTGTATGCGCAATGCATTGACTTCATTTTAAATGGCAATCTAAGCCAAAGTAGAGCTTTGCATAAAAGTTTTGTTGGGGACCAGGTGACACAAGCACTTATGGGTGCCTTTGATCACCTCCTGATGGCAGTTCGATATGTGTCCAGATACAACTGGCTCAGTTTTACCTAGAAGAGTCTTCTTACTATAAGATCTCTGGGGTCTCTCTGGCATCCTTATAGTGACCAAAACATGGAGATCTAACCCTTCAGAAATGATAAGACGCTCAGACAATCACTGTGTGTCCTGACATGCACTTCCTCTATTCTGTACATATTAGGAAATCCACCATTACCTCCCAACAGTCAATACCAATACCACCACATGGGCCACTTCCACTTCCCTGTGCAACACATCAAAACGAGGAACGTAAAGTCAAATATAGATTACAAAGCTGAGGATGGTCCCCAATGTGATTGACTGCATGTTATACACAGTTGTGGACGCCTTCCCAGAAGAGTTGAAGCTGTTATAGCTGCAAAGGGCGGAGCCAACCCAATACTGAACCCTACGGACTAAGACTGGGATGCCATTATAGTTCATGTGCGTGTAAAGACAGGCTTCACAATACTTTTAGCAATATAGTGTATCCAAAGATATCAGCCTTGCCAACTATGTAACCCAAAAACTAAAATCTAATATGCTGCAGCTTACAAGTCCTCCAATGTGGTGGCCGCATTCGTTTTCCTTATTCAGTTTTTTCCCCTTCATTTTCAACTGGTGATTCTGCCAATAACACACATTCTGTCGCAGGGTGACAAGGCTCACTTACTGGACTGTAGCTAGGGAAAAGCAGCGTTGTCACCCTAGGCTACGCTCCTGATTTGGACTACAAACACAGCACCCCCCTCATCTCCATTAAATGGAGGGGCGTTGCTTTGTAGTTTGCAGAGGACAGCTGAAAAAGCTGATAACATTGTGTGAGATTTCAGCCCAGGACGTTACAAGGACACAAGATTTTGGACAGGATTAACCGGTATGTACTGTCCGGTATGTACTGTCCCTGCACAAAAGGTGCTTGGCCTGAAATAAAACCAAACAACCCGGCACCACATCCAAGGACTGGCGAGCTGCAATGTGTAACATTTTTCTTCTTGGGTTAGGCTGGGTTCACACCTAGGCGTATTGCAAAAGCGCGTCTGTCGCGCGACCGTCGCGCGGTTTTTTTTACCGCGATTCGCGGTAAAAAAGTTGCGCGATTCCAAAGGCTACTTGGCTGTATCCCAATGGAAAACGCCCTACAAAACGGCCCAAAGTAGTCCCGGGACCTTTTCAGGCGTGGGCCGTTTTGTAGGGCGTTAGGGACGGGCGGAAATAGGCCAAGGGGGGAACGAGGGCATTGACTACAATGCTATTTATTTTTTTGACCGTTTTGTAGAGCGTTCGTCGAGCGTAGGACGCGCTACAAAACGGTCAGGTGTGAACAAGGCCTTAAGCTTTCCCCAGCTTGCAGGCTGTTGCACAATATTATGAAATGTTTTCTAAACCTTTTACACCATTTCATAACTGGGGAAAAAAGAAAGAGAAAACAAACATGTTATAACCTTTTCCATCCGCACAATGACCCTCTAAGGCAGGCGCAGGCAATCTCGGCACTCCAGCTGTAGTGAAACTACACATCTAATCATGTCTTTGCCTCCGGAAATCATGCCAAGGGTTGTCAGAGTCTTGCAATGCCTCGTGGGACTTGTAGTTCCACAACAGGGAGCGTGCCCAAGGTTGCCGACCCCTGCTCTGAGACCACCAAGAGACTGTTTACTATCCACATGTCACTGCGATCTGCTGCCCCAGCTGTCACTAGAAACAACCTAGAAACCTCTTCATCTGGTGCGGCGGATATGTACTTTACTCCATGAGAAAATCACTGCATATGACTGAACCTGGATCATCCGGTTCACTGGACAGTACAAACACGAGTGCAGCGCTGCGTCCTTCTATAACCATAGCGGGGAGAAATGAAAACTGGAATAGTGATCGGCGACCATCACACGGGCGCGTCCGCTTCTGAATGGTATACAGAATGGAAATGTGTTGATGAGGATTTCCTTGTCTAAAGCTTCCAGAAGGCCTTCTTAGTCCCCTTCACACCTAGGCGTTCCATCAACACGTGCCAAACTCGGGGCGGAAACGCATGCTTTGACGCACGTCCACAGAAGGCAGGAAAAAAATGTGCAATGCGCTTGCAGTGCCATCATTAGTTACTGGCAGCCCAAAGGTGGCCGGGCAAACGCGCACAGTTTTCCCACATGTGAAACCGTGCACAAACGCACGCGCAAAAAAAACATGGACGCCTGTAGAAGAATTTGCTACATCAGCTACTTTACTACGTGTGTTGCGCATGCATTCACCCACTGAAATCAAGGGGGGCGCACGGGAAAACAAATGTCCGTGAACACGCATGAAGAATGCGCATCAACGCAATGCACATTCACAGAACGCAATGGTGTGAATGGGGCCTTAATCTTGTCGCCCCATTATCGGCTGTGCCTTGTCGGTGAATGACCCCCCACACACACACACACTGCACTGCTAGTGCTCGTTTTTAGAGCTGCAACAACTAATCGATGTAGTCGATTAAAATCGACGATGGAAAACATTGTCCACCATCGATTAGTCGGCTATCGATTAGTTTACCCTGCTCGCGGCTCCACACACACCTCTTCTCCCCGCTCTGGCACCTGACAGGAGACTCACTCACTCACTCGATCCAGCATCTAAAAGTAAGAGTGCCTGCGACCCCCCACACACATACATGGCGCTTGGGTTATTTTAATGTATTGCAGGGATAGTGGGGACTGTTGTATTCCTCTATAGCTGGCGGTACATTGCGCTGTGTATTATACCATCAGCTATAGAGGACTACAAATCCCAGCAATAGATTATACACTGTATGTATATTGTATTGCTGGGATTTGTTGTATTCCTCTATAGCTGACGGTATTCTGCATTGTGCTTTATAATGTATTATTGCTGGCTGGGATTTGTTGTATTCCTCTATAGCTGGTGGTATATTCTGCATTGCGCTGTATTATTATACAGCACAATAATTTACCACCAGCTATAGAGGAATACTACAAATCACAGTAAGAACACATTATACAGCGCAATGCAGAATACCGCCAGCTATCATGTACAATTGCTGGGATTTGATGTATTCCTCTATAGCTGGTGGTATTCTGAATTGTGCTGTATAATGTATTATTGCCATTTTCTTTTTTTTATCCGATTAACCGAACTTAATAATCGGCTAACTAATCGATTTTGAAAATAATCGTTAGCTGCAGCCCTACTCGTTTTGTCTGGGGAGTTTAAATAAAGCAAATTTACTTACCTGATTCTCAGTCCCTCTGGCTCTGGCCATGCTGCTAGACCGGCCCCTGCAGCCTCTTCTTCCCCGGGCTCTGGAAATCTAAGGATCGCTGACATCATCCCGTCTTATCCAGGTCTATTGACTTGCATTAGACATTAGGGCACAGCGGGACATTAAATACCCGGAGCAGAGGGAGATAGAGGTGAGCAATGCACTCCATAGCCCTCTCCTGGGGGTTCCTGTCCGTGCTGGCCCAGCCATGCCCCCCGCCCGTCACCTCCATATATAAACTTTCATGTAGCAGCCAGGGACAGAAAAAAGGGAAATACTATAGAGCCCTGGTGCCTGACCTGCAGCCCAAGGGTCACATGTGGCCCTTTGGTGTTTGAAGTGCTGCCCAGGGGACCCAGCAGTTAATAGTGGAAGCACTGATTTCAAAAGGGGACTTTAAAAGAAGTTTAGTCGATTTATGTAACCTATACCTAGTCTCTGATCCTCTCCTACAGCCTGACGTCTGTGCCCAATCACTCCTGCAGAAGGATCTCTGACCCTTTCTTCTAGCAGGTCTATGGTGGTTTACTGTAGCATTACATATAATATTATATGTGGCCCTTTGGAGATATCAGGGGCCACATCTGAGGTCCCCTTTACCTTGTAGTTGCTCTTGACCTTGTCACTTGAGTAAGAGCCCTAAGAAGGGAATTTATCAAAACTGAAGCCGACAGAAGCTGAAGTAGTTGCCCATAGCAACCAGTCAGCTTCTATCTTTCAAAGCAAACTGAAGAGTAAAGCTTATGGGTTACTATGGGCAACTGCTCCAGATTGTGCCTGCTCCAGTTGATAAATTCCCCCCAAGTGTCTGCTGGAGCTGCTGACATCACATCCAAGATGGCTGTTGGTAGGCCAAGCTAAGCTATTGCCTAGCAACAGCCTCTGGGCCTGTGCATGTCTATACAAAGTAGGCCTTTTCCAGGTACATAACACAAATAAAATATCATTAATATATTGTCTGGAGGTGCCAAACGCTGCTGATGAGATCAAAAACAAGCTGGAGCGGACAGAATCTGGAGCAGTTGTCTATGGCAACCAATCAGGCATTCTCTTTGGTTCAGCTTTGAAAATGAAAGAGGGAAGCTGATTGGTCGCCACGGGCAACTGCTCCAGTTGTGATAAATTCCCCGCACTGTGTAGTGAAGCAAAATAACACGAACGTATTCGGAATGGTGTGTGTGTACTACAGCGCTCACTCCTATATTACAGAGTGTGCGTCGGCTTTGGGCGCATTTACAAAGCTTCAAAAATGCGACGCACTTTTTTTAACGCATGTAAAGAAAGGGAATATGTGAAGACATAATAGTGAAGACGTTACTGCACCCTGAGCTCACTCTCATATGACAGCTGCCGGGAAGTGATGACTAGATTTCAGCACACAGCTCCCTACAGGAACTCATAACACAACCACGGGGCCAATATCATTATAAATAGGGGCCAATACATAAATAAAGGAAGTTCTTCTGATTTGACAAGAACGTGGTAATTATTCTATCCGGGAAGAATGAAAGGAGTCCAGAGATCATTGTTTGCATTGCAGAGCTGTGGTCAGTTTTACAGCTGTGTCCCCATTGGGAAGATTTCCTCTCACTTCCTGTCCCGGGGACCTGTGGTCACTGACTTGAAAAGGAGGTAAAACTCTTTTTAGGATAGCAGTGAAGGGTAAAGTGAAGTGGGGGAAATTCACCCCCACTTCCGGTGCCGGTGACCACTTTCTTTCAGATGGGAATCTTGCCAATAGGAGCACAGACAGCAATTGATCGATCGGGAGCTCAGCACTACACTGCCTGTGCCAAAGGCGGATCAATTGCGTCGCTTACAAACACTGCGATCTGCGACATTACACGTCTCCTTTGTATCAGCACACAGCCTATACAGAGGTGGACGGTGCAGGTGTGACCACAATCATGGGGGACAATACAGGAGAGGTTAGTATGTCAGAGAGCATGCAAAGCAAAGGGACACATATGGAACAGGAAGATCATGTTACAAGCTCAGGAATGGGGGCCCCTGAGAGAGGAGGAAGGGGGGCCCCCATGAGGACAGGGATAGAAGAAAGTCCATGCTGATAATGATGGCAGGAGACATACCCAGAATCACACACACTATGTCCAGGGCCACAAAGGGGATCCTCCTCTTGTCAAACATAGTAATCCCACAGCTTCACTTCTCCGCTACAAAGGACCAAACAGCAAGGCAGACAAGTCCCAGTCACTGCAACAGGTCCACACCACTCATCTGAGGGACAGTCCAGAAGGGGGATGAGGATCACAGGGTTCTAACCGTCCCAGGTGTAGGGATCACTGGATATGACAGTCCCAGGTATAAGGATCACAGGATTCTGACAGTCCCGGAAGTAAGGATCTTCTAAAAGCCCCAGGTGTATGGATGATAGAAAGTCCTAAGAATGAGGGAGTCAGGATTATGACAGTCCTAGGTGTAGGGATCAGAAATTTATAACAGTCCCAGGGATAGGGATGACAAAAATTTGACAGTCCCAGGTGTAGGTGTTACAAGATTCCAGCGCAGGTGCTTGCAGATGTCAGAATGACAGTCCAGGTTGGGTCAAGGCTCTCCCGGTGACAGTCCCGGCTAGTCCACATACATTATAGGTAGTCCAGGAGGGTTGGAGGTCTGATGGATGATGACAGGAACACATCCGAAGGTTGTGTGATGTGACAGTCTATGCCGGTGATCAGATGCCAACCCTGTCTGCAGTCCGCTGTCCCTCTGTCTGCACTCGCATGGGGAACTCCGCTGTGTTATGTTGATGGGCGGAGTGGGCGGACCTGAACCGATGACACGAGCCTCTGGAATTAGCGTGACAGCCAATGAGAATCCTGAAGCGTAATAGGTGTGCACTGGGGGGTGTGGATCTTAGGACTGACCAATCATAGGCGCTTTTACCTGTAGCTCGGCGGATGGGACTGGCAGTGATCGAGCACTGATCGGACTCCCTGATAAGACCATTCAGTGCTCAGCCAAAGGAAAAGAAAACAGCTGACTGTGGTGGGCGTGGTAGAAGCGGGGCGTGGTATTTATGAAACCGCGCCCCTTCACTACAGAACTAATGTCGCATAGTGACGTCATACAACGGCGTCGGAGCACTACACGTGGGTTGTGTGCTTTCTGCGGGTCTCCTCACGGAGTGACAGCCGATTAAATGGGGATCACCAGTGCGGGTTCTGTCTATGGCACGTGACATATCTGTGTCCGTCCCACATACGAGACGGACACAGATATGGTTGGGGGATGGACTAGTAATGGTGACAGTCCACTGCGATTCATCGGGGCTATGTCGGAGGGCCTGTAAACTGATCGCTTGTTTGGTCTTTAAAATGGCATCTGGGGCTTTGATGGGTTTAGGTGACGGGTCACAATTTTAAATATGCGGGGCCCATTCACACCATTGCATTGTGTCAATCGCACGCTACCGCAAAATGTGTCTGCTATGTGTTCGGATCAATCACCAGACGCCGCACTAATTGCTCAGCTTCTGGTGTGCGGTGCCAGTCAGAGCTAAAGCACTGTTCCCAGAGCATCGAGCTGTGTTTTTTGTTTAGTTCGAACGTTATTTAAATGCCACATATGACGACCTCTAGTGCACATTGGGGTGCATGGCACCACAATGTGTGGTACTGTGTGATTATTACAACACAATGGTGTGAATCCACCCTGAGGTTGGTTTGGGTAAATGTGTATTGCATTAGGACAGCTCTTGTGGTGGATTGGCTGACGCCCCAAACATCGTGCATGCAGCATTTATTGACAGTGTGTTACTGTAACATTAAGAATAAATGACACTACATCACACAAACGCTGTAATGTGTGTTCCAGTAATTCAGCAGTGTGAATGGGCCCTTATTCTGATGTGTTTACTTAGGGCCAATGGAAAAGCAAACGACATTCAAACCAAGCAAACTTATTATATCACTAAAATAAAAACGAACATACTCCAAGTGGCAAGAAATGGCTGCGGCATTTTTTATTGGTTTACTCATGAATTAAAATATATATAAATAGCATAACTTCAACTAGTGCTTGGCTAGAAAGGCCCAAGCACACCAATAATGATAAACATTTGTCAACATCTTTTAAAATGTCCCCCTCAGGGAGGTGACTGACCACATAACCAATGCCGTGACAGAGATGTCTCAAAACGTATAGGGTGGGAGGGTGGAGGAGCTCCTCTGGATGTCAGCTGAAAAAGGTGAGAAGGTCACAACGGTCCATATTTTTATAAGCCTCTTCAGCCAATCAGGGGCTGTTGCTACCCGCAGCTTTTCCCGCCTAGACTAAGGTAAGTCTGCCCGGATATTGTCATGACCAATCCTGTTGGGATAGAGCACAAAGAGCAGGAAAACAGCAGAAGAAACAAAAAAGTGGCGGGAAAAGAGAACAAAATGGTCGCTGCATTTCCATGAAGGGGGAATCACTAAGTCGTTTATTCTCCCCTGACATTTTTGCTACTGCAATGTGGGCGCACAGAGCATTTTATATGCGTGTTGCTATGCGATTCATTTTGAATAGCACCCAAATCCATAAAGCAATGCACTTCATAATTCATGCACTTCACTTCAGTGTTACAACACTTTGGGGGATGACTGATTTTTGGGAGGCTGTGGTTGCGCATTCATTTAATTGGGCTGCCTTAACCACTTGATGACCGGGGTGCTACACCCCCTTCCTGGGCAGGACATTTTTCAGTATTCAGCACTGTGATACTTTGACATTTATTCCATCATGCAACACTACTGAAATGAACTTTATACCACTTTTTGGGGACAGATAGAGCTTTCTTTTTGTGGTTTTTATTATATAATGAAAAATGTAGCAACTTTGAGAAAAAAAAACTGTTATATTATGAAACCTTTTATTATTACCCAATCTTTTTTTGGTAAAATATAAAAGACGGGGTCACGTCGGGTAAATAGACACCAAACATGTCAAGCCTTAAAATTGCCTGTGAAAACGCAAAAAACTACCATACCCAAAATAGTCATAGTCGACGTTTTAAAAGCTTTTACCGCTCATCAGTTTAGTGCTATCAGTGATTATGGACCTAAAATTATTGCTCCCACGTTCATGGTGATAAGTAAAATGGGCGCAATCATAATTTTTGCACGTAGGCGCACCTGCGGCACGTTTGTGTGTATGTGGAGTGAGGGACTTTAAAATGTGTTTTACATTTTTTTTTGGTGACTAATTTTTTTGCTGCAAATCCACATGCAAAATACAAGCGATCAGGTGGCTAAATAGCCACCGCTGGCTGTTTGAAATTTAGGCAGCTTTCCCACTCCTGCACGTGCTGCATGGTTCGCATGAGTGGGGGCGGGGAAGGATTTTTTTAAAACACCCACCCGCATCTGGAAGGCTCCCGTCTGGACGTTTATGTAGAACCTCTGGACAGGAAGCGGTTAAAGAAGAACTTTACCCATAGCTTTAAAATCACAACAAACACACTTTTAGAAATGTTTAGTAATAACTAAGGCCTCGTTCACACTAAATACAGCCCGCTCTCGCCTCATTATGGCCAGAACGCATTGCTTTGCGGCTGGCTCACTGTGTTGTGGGGAAGGAGAATGTTGTATGGATGTCACCAGCACTCCAAGTATGACAGAATACCTCAAGATTTTTAGTGAATCTTCATTTTATTTTTGAAGTCCACTTTAAGTGACTTCAAAAATAAAATGAAGATTCACTAAAAATCTTGAGGTATTCTGTCATACTTGGAGTGCTGGTGACATCCATACAACATTTTATCTGATACGGCGCCATCCGTAGTCATTACGAGCACCCATTTTTCCACATGGGAAGTCCGGTAAGGTGTGCTACAGGTCCTTGGACATTTGTGGGGAAGGAGAAGGCGTGGCGGTCCAGTGAAGTGAATTGCAGCGCAGCCACGCCCTCCGACCGCACGGTAACGAAAGGCACTTTGCCTGCGGTCTGGTCCGGGCCGAACAAAATGCTGCAAGCACTATTTTGTTCGGACCGGACCAGACTCCAGGCAAAGTGCCTTGCGTTACCGTGCGGACGGAGGGCTACAGTGCCATTCACTTCAATGGACCGCCACGCCCCCTCCTGTCCCACAACATAGTGAGCCAGCCACAATGCGATGCAGTGTATTCTTGCCAGAATCGTGTCAGAACGCACTGTGTCTAGTGTGAACAAGGCCTAAACATGCCGGCTTTGTATTCTTTGCGTACCTTTGTTTCCCCAGTCTTCTTACAGTGGCCATGTTAACTAGGTTACTAGATCTCCCTTTAATTCCTTGAACTCTGTTGCACGCACCGCGGGCTTGAAAAAATAAACTGAATGAAATGTATTAGTGTGATTGTGCTGTATTGCTATGTAGTGTTCTTGCGCTACATCCCAGTACAGGGTGGAATGTACTCCAAATTTGTATCTTGTTTTTTTATTTAATTATATACAAAACAACGTATATTTTTCAATCAAAAAATGTTCACTTAAACACCTGTATTTATTGCAAAGGCCTCCATGTCGTCCTGTGCCGCTTGTTGCTGCTTCAGTTCTGGGTTGAATGATGCCTAGCGTCACTGAACAACTTTCTGTGAGCTCAGGTGAACAATGCATCATCACACAGCCCAGGCTCCCTGTACAATGCTGCATAGAATGAGACACACATGTAAATATGTGAGCCATTCCCTGCAGTATTAAAGACCACAAATGCTGAGGAACCGCTCATCATGACTGGCTGGAGTTCTGCCAATGAATGTGTGTACTCTCAGGGCAGCCATCAGAAATTTTGGGGCCCCTTACACAGCTTTAGGCCTGGGCCAGATTCAGAGCACCACAGGCCTAGTGCTGAGGATTTTGGTGGAAAATGTTGATGGTCACCAGGGCGCTCTTCCTCATGACCGGGCTGTGATTTGTAGTCTCTCTACAGCTTGGAGTCAGTGGTGGAGCAACAGAGCCCGGTTGCAGCTGTGAGCCTGGTAGATCCGCCATTGACTCCAAGTTGTAGAGAGACTACAAATCTCAGCAATAAAGTGATAAAAACTAAATTAAAGAGTAGTTAATGGGACGAAAACGATTTGCGTCCGGTACCCAATTTTCGTCAACGTTCTCCTACACACTGATGCTGCCTGCAGCATTCTGTGTTCCTTTCAATCCTCGCTGCTCTCCCCACCTGTATCGGCAGAGGCAGTGGGAACACAGACCACTGCACACGCACCAGCAGGGAGGAGAGACTGTCACTGCATTCCCCGATGCTCCCCCACGTACCTACGCTGCTGCCCGTTCCTCCTTGTCTGGCCACCCCGTTCCTCCTTCTCTGGCCACTTCGTACTCTTCTCTTCTCCCCCGTTCCTCCTTCTCTTCTGGCGGTGTTCTATCACCGGTGTCAAGTCTCCAATCAGCGGCTGGAAATAATAGCCAGCCTGCTATTGGATATTTTAAATTGTATTAGCAGGCTGGCTATTGCAGCCGCCCACTGCCTGCTGTCAATCAGCAGAAGAGGACCTGATGGAGAACTTTCTCCTTCAGTTCCCTCCTCTGCTGATTGACAGCAGGCAGTGGGCGGGTGCAATAGCCAGCCTGCTATTACAATTTAAAATATCCAACAGCAGGCTGGCTATTGTTTCCAGCCACTGCCTGCTGTGTTGACATTAAGCTTCCTTAGCAGCTGAATCCAGTGAAGGGGAAAGGTGACACTAGGGGTCTGAAAGACCCCAGTTACCTTAAAGAGAACCTGTCACCTTCAATGTGCCATCACATAGGGGGATTGTGAGCACCCCCATGTGATAGCAATGAAGTTTTAAAAAAATGTAAAAAATACAAGTTAGATAAAATTAAAAATTACTCCAGGGATATAAATGAAATGAGTTTGGAAATGCTAGAGAAACGCTTAAATAATACATTACACTAAAAATTAGGGATGCACTGATACTAGTATTGGTGCCGATACCGAGTATTTGGGCTAGTACTCGTTCTCGCCCAAATGCTCCAATGCCTACCCTGATACTTCCTGTATCAGGAACCCGGGCAGCGCGTCATTACACGCTGCCCGGCTTCCTGATTGGCTGGGAAGCCGGCTCCATGCTCCCTCGTCACTTGTAGCTGTACTATCTCCCTCCATTTTGTAAAGTGCTGTGCAAACTGTTGGCGCTATACAGTTATCAGGAGAGGTAAAGTACCGTATATACTCGAGTATAAGCCGACCCACCTAATTTTGTGTCTCCGGCCACCTAAATTAGGACCCGGAGACTGCCAGATGACCCCGCTCGGAGCGCCGCCCACCGGAGCAGCAGTGATGCGACGCTCGGCGTGGTAAGTAAGTTCTCGAGACGCTGACTCGAGTATAAGCCGAGGGGGGCACTTTTCAGCAAAAAAATGGGCTGAAAATCTCGGCTTATACTCGAGGTTATACGGTACTGCTTGATAAAGCTGCATTGTGAAATCTCATTACATCATGTATCTGGTGCGTCGAGAAGAACTCTGATAGACATTATTTGCTTCTAACCTGACCATTTATAGAGAAACAAATGTAGGTTTAGATACAAGACAAAGCTTACTGATAAGAGGGTCCCCGTCCCAGCCAAACACATATAGAAGACCAAGCGATTAGGTATATGGCCTCTCCTCAGCTCGTCATAGCTGAGCAGGTCTGAACCAGGCAAAAAAAAACCTCTTCATATTAACCAATAGTGGCATTCCTTCCCACGGAAGAGTGGACACAAAAAAAATATTGGAGTTGTCTGGTTTGGTAGGTAAGCTAACTTCATTATTTGCAGAGAATTCAGTGTTCAGGAGGAAAAAAGGGATTTTTATCACGTAAGCTTTGATTGCATTATGAAAAACAACTCTAGTATGTATTCCTCTTACAATGCTGATGTTATAACAGGATAGTATATGCTGGTTCTTAGAATGCAATGCAAGGGCTTTAAACGTGCTCTATACCTGGACAAACCCATTGCTATAGTATACTCCAGCACTGGGCCGTGCTCCGCACATGTGCAATCTATTTTCCATAAACCATGCATCTGCATGGTCCCTTCTGATGCATTCTACATCATGTAAAATAAAAGAGCAGCAAGAGTGGGAACCCCTTATAAGAGCCATCTTAGGGGTGTAGACCCAGGAGCTCAAGCTGTGAGCTCACTAATAGATTCCCCAAAATATACTGTGCAGAGAACTGCCAGGTGGTTTCCCACTTCAACTAAACCTGAAATATCAGTATTGGATTGATGTTTTAATATACCCCCATCAGCAATCTTATTTTTATTTTCCTCTTTATTCCTAAAGCAATGTGTTGTACGGTGAAATGTAAAACATTCCAGACAGAAGCTGTGTTTCCCTGACTCCATCTATACATACTAGCTCCGGGGCAGTGAAGATGAGTGATTAGCAACAATGTGACAACTGACATTGCCCTCGGATTGGTATGCAGCTTAGGAGATAGAGCCCATCAAAGGTATCCAGCCTGGGTATTTTTCTTTGTGACAGATTCCCTACAAATACTTATTTCTAGTTTTGGATAGAGTGGGGAAGGATTAGAACGCCGGTTGGGTTTTTACTGTTACTTGGGTTTTTTTTAAGAGAGACTTCCAATCACTTCCAGCCAGAGTGACGGTGGTTTCACTATACAGGAAGTAAGGGAAAAATCTATCGGGCACAGGAATAAAAAAGAAGATAGGTGTTCCAATACTCATAAAAAGATGTTTTTATTTTTGACAGTGTTGCTGTTTCCCTCACTTCTTGTCTTGTGAAACGTTGACAAAGTGCAGGGTAATCCCTCTAAGGGAGTGCTGAATAGCAGTTAAAAATGTGACTGGTTGCAATCATTCCTCACTTCAAGACTCAAAAAGAGGACGTTTTCACTGGACTTAGAGTTTAAACACTTCAGCACCACCTTACAGAACAGTACAGAAGTGGCTGATACCAAGAGCACAGCTGCTGGCTACTGGCTTTCACATACTAGTGATTGGACGGTTGTAGAGCGGGCCGATCACTTGTATGATGCTGAAGAGCATTTCACCATCCGTGATCCTGGGCCCGCATGAGTGACACCGGCATGGCAGTTGTCTGTGGGTGGACCGACCAGAGAGAGGTCAGCACAGATCCGTTGTCTGATCTCTCCGATTACTAAACGATGAGGATTTTGTCACTTCCTGGTTCAGGCTCTCATTTCTCTGGCTGCTTTGACTGGAGAAGAAGCTTCTGTGGGGTAAATAGGTGACATTAGGCGTCTAATAGACCACTGATGTCTTAATAAAAGGGACCTGTGATAATGATGGTTGTTAGTTCCCTACATGATAGCATTATCTATCACTACACCACTACTGGCTGCCTGCAGAAACTACAGGAGGGGGCGGAGACAAGACCAGTCACCCTGAACAAGGAGAGAGCAGCAGTGACTGGCCTTTATGACAGGTAGCTCCTGCATAGAGGTAAACTTTCACACTGGATTACTGCACAGATCTATTAGAAGAATACACAAAGCTCACCAAGATTTGAGTAAGAATTCACTTGACTCTTGTAGCTGGACTATATTTGTTTATCTCCCAGTTCAGCATTAAAGTGAAATTTACTCTATCGCTGGTTTGGGTAGTGAAGAGAGAAACTTCATAAGATTGTTATTATTATACCGGTCTTATAGGGCGCCAATAGTTTGTGCAAGATAAAGGGAGACAATACAATGCCATTCAATACAAGAGGTTTGGGAGGATCCTGTCCTGAGAGCTTAATCCCAAATCAGTGGAATTTGACAATTCTATCACTGACAAGTGGTGCCAGGACAAGTGGACTTATAGTGCACAGAGGCTGTCACTGATAGTGGAGCTCCAGACATCACACAGGGAGAGCAATACTCTTTCTTGTGAATCTACAGGGCTGAGTAGTGAGATGGACAGCGGAGGAGACGGCTGGGAGATGCAAAGGCAGGAGAGGCTCCTGTCCCCACAGCATGTGCCCCAAGTAGGTGCTCTTTCGGCCTCGGCCATGCCCTTCTGGCTAAGTGTTGCAAGCAGCAGAATTGTCCATCTGACAGTGCAGTTCATGGCACCCTTGTCATACAGTCTACATTCTGTTTTTGCATACCTGTCCCATTATTACTGCAAAAATGAGAACTGGCATGTTCCTGCAAAGGAAGTAACTATCAGAAAATTAAACAAACATTTTTTTTCCAAGTAGAATTCTACTGGTGAATGACCAGCTTCACTTTTCTATTTTAATGTGCAGTCTGAGTTACAGAGAATCTTGTGGAAACTCTGCACCAACCTCATAGTCTGCCTTTCCTTATTCTTAAACATCTTCACCCACAGCTCCAGCAATGGCCAAACAGGAGACGACAAAAAGAAGATAAACGTGTACATGTTGAGTTTTGGTTTTGGCCATTTAAACCTCCAATGTTGTCTTTTAGAAGGAGCTGGCAATAGGTAGTTCATGATGCAAGGTCCATTTGGTGTCACAAAACAAGTGTAATAAAAAATGTGCCCCTATTTCCCCTGTCCCCAATCTTTTACCTGACTCTTGGGCTAAATGAACCACTGCTCTCACATACTACGAAGTCTTCCGGGGTCTTTAACTATTTAACATACCATTGCAGTAACGTGTGCATTACAGCAATGCCATAGTGTAAATGGGTCCTCAGCTTTAAACCTAACACTTAACCCCTATCCTTACACTAAGTCCTAACCTTGACCCCTAACACCAAGTTAACTACTTTGACTCTATACTTACCTTATCCTAGAAAAGTATTGGCCCATCCTGTGCCAGGACCTATGCATAAACCACTTTGTTCCTGTGCAAAAAACAAGTAGTGCCAGAACTAACCGATTTGTCCTTAGCCTTCTGCTGAACTGACTTGCCACAAATGTTACATAGTTACATAGTATTTGAGGTTGAATAAAGACATTAGTCCATCAAGTCCAACCTATTAGGATCTCATTCTAGGAGTACCTGTACCCCTGTATATTACGGTCCCTTAAGAAATCGTCCAAAAGTTTCTTGAACAATTCCACATTCTTTGCTGAAATCACTGTCTCTGGCAGTGAGTTCCAGACCCTAACTGATCTTACTGTGAAGAACCCCCTTCGCCCCTTGTGCTGGAATTTTTTTTCCACCAATTTTAGGTGGTGGCCTCTAGTTTTTGTAATGGAGTTAATTTTAAACAGTTTATCGCTAATGTTGCTACCACCATTGAACATCTTGTACATGGAAATCATATCCCCCCTTAATCTCCTCACCTCTAATGTGAACATGTTTAAATTTAGTAGCCTTGTCTCGTAGCTCTTGGGCCCCTCCACACCTATTAGTGCCTGCTTTGCAGTACTATTCTTTCCACCACAAAGTTCTGTTTTAGTCCAGGGCATGACCACTTTAAGCACAGAGAAGCAACTATGTTTATACCGAAAATGTTTTTTATTCTAACTTTTTTAAATATTTTATTTATTTTTTATAAACTTTTTCATTTTTTAATATTTTATTTTGTTTATTCATTTTATTTATTCATTATTTTGTACATTACTTTAAGGGGCTTCGGGAAAATATTAGGGGTCTAAACAGACCCCTGATATTTCCTTTTTAAAATAGAAAAAGAGATTGAGGACACAAAGTCCTAACTCTCTTTTTCTGCAGCTCCAGTTATAAATGAACAGGAATCCTCTATACTGAGTGTTCCTGTTCATTCATAACATGAGGACAGAATATGTTTACTATAACCACAATCATGTAGATCACTCCCATTCATTCATAATTGGGGACAACGTTACCACCCTGTCCTCAATTATTTCCACTCAGCGATCGCTGAGCGTTTACACTCGCTCTCCTTCCTTACAGCTGTCACAGGAGGCTAAAGGTGGCCATACACTCTACAACCATCGCAAGACTTTAGTCTTGCGATGGTTGTAAAGGGATTAAAAAAACGTACGATCTGCCTATCTTGGACAGGCAGATCGCACTCTCGATCACCGCAAGCCCGCCCCCCTGAGGGGCGGGCTTCCGATGACCGCAATGCTGAACGGGCAGTGTGCGCATGCTGGTTCGACAGAAGACGTGCGACCGTACAGTAGAAACGGTCGCACGTCTCCGTTCACACTGCTCGATTATCGTACGAAAAACCGATCGCATACGATTATCGTACGATAATCGTGCAGTGTATGGGCACCTTAAGCAAGCAGTGCGGGAGGAGAGATCAGCCTCCTGTGACAGCGCTGGCTTTCTCCGCCCACACAGCTCTCCTCTGATCTGTGACAGGAGGCTGAGCGGTGCAGGGAGGAGAGACGCCGGCCATTCACAGCACTCCTACCGCAGCTCTCGGCCGTCTGTGACAGTTTCTCTCCTCCCCGCTGGGACACAGAGCAGCGCCCATCGGGGAGGAGAGAAAGAGCAGATGTACCGCTATATCGGCCAGAAAATGGCACTTTCGGCGGCCGATATATTGGTGCATCCCTAATATATACACACGTATACAAATATACACAAATGTATTAGCACAGATAATGGCTATGTTAGTGCATTGATAAATGGCCCCCTAACTTTCCAATCCAATCTCTTATGCCAGGAAGGCAGTCCATTCAATTTAATGGTTCACAGCACACAGTGTGCTTAAAATTTAGATCCATTGTGGTGCCATGCACAATGAATGTCATCGCACTGTGGGTCATGCGTTACCACGGCTTGCTGTAATGCGCTGTAAAACTCGTTCTACCACATGTTACATTAACGCAAAGGGGAGAATCTAGACAATTGCAATCCCACAATTTTTTTTTTTATTCAAAAGTTTTTATTATGTTTTCATTGAGGCATATACAATTACCATCTACATACTACAATGTAACAGAACAACATAAAACAAAAAACAAAAAGACAGTCTTCAGGATTTCTTATTATTCCATCTCTAGTATCTGGTCTCAATTGTCGACACACGCCTACCATTTTTTATTTCGGCTCAAGCTGGCCCCCTGCCCAGCTTCCCGCTCCAAACTTCGGCCTTAGCGGAGCTGTTCCTATTTTGCCCCCTGAAGATATACCTACGTCCCATCTTGTCATCTTGGGGTTTAGCAGTCGCTCGACCGATGGTCAAAAACCCAGGGACTTGTCGACTATTCTTGCCAAAAGCTTGTGTAAGAACAGTCGAGACCAGATTACTAGATTACCCTATTATAGTGCCTTACAAAACCTAAGGACATAAAAAAAACAAGAAGCAAAAACGACAACACAAAAAAAAAACAATGTGGTTATATAGCAACTGTTGTAATAGGTTTTAGTTTTGAACATATTAAAAATGTTCTGGTCGGGGTGGGCTAGGGCTCGCCTTCACTCCCTTCCTCTCATACTCCTACAGGGTTTGCATATGCCGCCCACGGTGCCCAGGTAAGCTCAAACTGTTCCGTTTTGTCTTGGAGTATACTCGCCAATTTTTCATGAGTCATAATCCAAGACAGCTTAGTCCTAACCTGGCTCAGCGGTACCCTGGGTGTCTTCCATGTTTTAGCGATCGTAACTTTAGCTGCCAGAAATATGAAATTTATCAATCTTCTAGAGTGTTTAGGAGTTTCAGGGATAGTGTCATTAAGCTCTTGCCGTCCGCCCGTAGTAAAAAAACGGACGGACGGCACTGCTGCATCTGCGGGTTGCCGTCTCCAGACGGCAATTTTTTTCTGCTCGTGCGTGCCCCCTAGCGGGCACGCACGGGCAGAAAAGATCTCGCGCGCGCCCCCTAGCGGGCACGCACGGGCAGAAAAGACCCGCTAAATGCACACACCCGTTACCGGGTGTTTCACATATAGGCGATCAGCGGGTCCATAGCCCGCCGATCGCCTATATGTGCTCGTTCACCTTGATTCCCGGGATCCGCTGCCCCATCTTGGATCCCGGAACCGGCTCCGAGGGCGTCAGGAGGAGGAGGACGGGAGATCAGCTCCTTGCTGATCCCCGTCCGGGCTGTGAATGCAGAAGTGATGTGTGTTACATCACTTCCGCATTCACCTGTCAGTCATCTGGCTGCTATAGCCAGAGAGAAGAAGCTGATAAAGCAGATCTCTGCTTCATCAGCTTCTTTTGGGGTCCACAGGTGATATTAGGGGTCCTAGAGACCCCTAATATCTCCATAAAGAGGACCTGTCAGTGTGCCTTTGCTATTATATAGGGGGTTGTTATCCCCCTATATAATAGCAATACCAATAAGTGCAAAAAAAATAAATATAAATAAAAAAAAATTAAAGTAACACATAAAAAAGTAAAATAAAATAAAAGTCACATATAAAAAAAGGGGAAAAAACCCCCCCAAAATGTTTAACTCCCCCACCCCCACGTTTACGCGCCTATAAACGTAAATACGCGTCCGGTGCCCCAGCGCGCAAAAATTACAATTGCGCTACACATGTTACATTTCGCCGCGAACGTCGCAGTGAGAGCAATCATTTTAGGGCCATCAATCACTGATAACACTAAACTGATGAGCGGTAACAGCTTTTAAAGC
>NW_017307420.1:0-554 GCF_000935625.1 Nanorana parkeri | reverse complement strand
TTAAGCAAGGCCAGCCTAGGGTCTCTTGGGACCCTTATGCCCATGACCCGGAAGATTAAGTTAAAAACCCCTCCCCAAAAGTTTCGGATAGGCGGACATGTCCACCATACATGGTACATGGTGCCCTCGAGCGCACATCCCCGAAAACATAAGGGCGATGTTCCTGGGTACATAAGTGCAAGTCTAGAGGGCACCAGGTACCACCTGGAGAATACTTTAAAGTTGGCTTCCGAGAGTGAAACATTAAGTAAGCCTCGGGTTGTCACCCTTGATCGACGTTTCCAATCCTCCTCCGAAGCCACCTCGCCTAAGTCCTGATCCCAGGCCAACATATACGGCTGTTTAGGGGGAGAATCGAGCAATATGGAGTACAACATGGAGATAGCTCCTCTCTGATTGTTGGCTTGGATATACCAACGCTCGTATGGGCTAGGGCTTCCGCGGGAGTCCCCCCGTGAGAGTATAGTGTTTAAAAAATGCGTAATCTGATGAAACCGGAATAACTCCGCAGTTGGCATGCCCAATTGCTCCCTGCAGTATTCCAACGTCAGGGG
>NW_017307419.1:547255-563002 GCF_000935625.1 Nanorana parkeri | reverse complement strand
TGCGCGTGTGCGTGTTGGGCTTCATAAATCAGCCCCTAAATTAGATTTGTTTCTGTGATTCAAGATACAAAGCTTTTAAAGACACATATATGGATTGTGGTAAACATTATGATTTCAGTAGGCATGCGCTATCACCTGCAAAACTAGTGCAAATAAAGCAACACAATCAGGTAGAGGTACAACAATAGTTAAAATAGTTTTAAAGATGGTAGAGCATTGTGCTAAAACATCAGATTTAAAGATAGTAATGCATGTTGCTAAATCTCTTAATTGATGGTTTTACTAAAAAAAAGAGAAGAGGACATTTTCTGTGGTGTTTTAATTCTAGAATTGGTAGATATATTAAGAAGAGCGAATTTGACAAAATATCACCAATCTCTAAGCATAGCCTTTCTCACCTCTCTGGTTAAAATTGATATTTCAACATCATCAGAAAAAGAAACACCAATGGTTAAAATATACTTCATATAAAACTTTATAAAAATGAATAGAAAAGAAAACAGTACAATCATTTCTTATAAAAGATAACCAAGATCTGGTCACTTTAATAGTAGAGTTGGAAAACAAAGAATTTCAAAGTTGTGACTTCCCCTGCAATAGATTTCTATGCTTCTCTAAAGATTCTTTTAAAAGCACACAATCTTTCTCTAGTACACACAAAAACTCTGCAGTACAGCTCCGCTATTGTATTAAACGTCTAAGAAGCATCACCAGCTTCTACTAAGTTGTTTTACTCCAGGGTCAACAGGGCACAGGGAACTAAACTTTTTAAAACCTTTATTCCAGTTTTTCAAAACACATCATTCTCACTCATGGTGTGTTATTCAGTTCAGTTTAATCCACTGGATATCCTAAGATCTTCAGTTCACTTTGATGGTGGAAAAAGTAGACCTCTTAAATCAGCTCTTAGACAACCACTTTGGCATACAGCAGGTGTTTAACACCTGAGAGGGACAAACTATTGTACCTATTCTTAGATGACGATGGGCCAATCATGAAGTCATTACCTGGTTTTCTCACCCGTTTAGAGGACAAGAGCACTTGTTAAACTTTCCAGTGATATGAGGACATTCATTAACCTTTTCATTACAGACAGAATTACCAGCTGCCTCAAACCTGCAGTTTATAATATTAAGTGTTGCCAATTAACCCTTTCACCATAATCTAATTAAAGTAAATTTGTTTATTCATTGCCGTACAAAAGAACTGGGCTTTTAATTGCCTTGTTATGGCAGTGGAAAAAAACTCTTCTGTTAAATGTTTAATTACAAGAGATGGAAAATGCTAATTTATTAGTTTATTGACAAGAGTGGGTCCATTTGTACTTTCAGGAAGTGAAGCCTGCTGGTCTATTAAATCTGTCATTCCTTAATTAATACACAGATTTGTCCCATTCATTAAATTAACAATGTCCTGAAACTCATAAAGCTGGACATTAACTGTAAAAGCATTTCCTACCTCCAGTCTGTGTGTAGTTAGATATCCAAGTACTTGTGTTATACGAATGATTGAATCTTCATATATGAGAACTTAAAAAAGTATAGTATGTAAAAAACTTTAATTCCAGATTCCAACAGCTTCAGGAATGCCAGGTGGCAACCATATGAGCCCACCTCAGCAGGTTCTTTTGCTACAACAGAGCAACTCCTAAGCACCTGGTAAAAAAATATAAAAATACCAAATAAGGCAGTAGGCAGGTTGACAGCTTAAGGCCTCATTCACACTGCCACGCATAAACGCGCATGTGCGTATTGTACCATATGCAAATAAATGGCTCCATACACATAGCCGCGTATGGAGCCGTATATTTGCGTAGCATAAAAATGCGCAAAAACAAAATGGAACCGAGATGCGTCCGAGCAGCGAATTTACACGTGTTTGCGCGCATGCCGCACATATTAACATTCACCCACGTGCATTTGCACGCATATACGCACATATGCTCGTATATACGCACACTATACGCGTGTATATACGCGCATAACGCAATATACAATTTTGCTCTTATGTTGTGTGTGAATGCATCTCCTCCACCATCACAACCCCTCACCTTCCACACACTGTTCACATTTTCCAATAATATAAAATATGAAAAAATACCATTTAAAAATCTACTAAAACCCTCTAAACTATATATTTTCTAAAAGCTTAGAGGATTTATAGAATAAAAAAATGATACTCTTAACTTGTAAGTCGCTCATTGTTTATGAAATTTGTATTTTAAATAAAAACAAAATTGCATACTTTTTTTTCTAGTTAGTCTTGGCTCTCCCATATGCAACAGAGATGCCATATAGAAAGATCAATATAAACACTGTGGAGAGCTTGGCAATAGAGAACTTGTAGATTAAATGTAAAACATACAACAAAACAGTGGGAAACTATGATACCCAAAATTTTAAATAGATAATACATTAAACACCTTTAAAGCTCATCAGTTTTGCCCTAACCAAATGTGCAAGCAATTGACCAGCTATAAAGCATACCACATTATTTCCACCCAATTTAGTATAAGTGGTCTAAAAAAAAAAAAAAAAAAAGACTCTGGGCTCCAGGCACCTGCCTAGGTTAACTTGTGGGTGATACAGTCTAGGACTCAACAATATCATGTAGTCCTCTAAAGATCTGATTATTATTTGTTAAAACTTGGAGCTCAAATTTAAATCGAAATAAATTGGAATGGTTAATTTCATTGTATTCTTTCTAAACATACAGGATATATTAGAAGTTGATCTTCTGATTTTGTTTCCTGTGAGTTCTCATTGTAAAAGCTGTTATTATGACACTATTCCAGTGAGTTATCCCAGATCTTACAGTGTATTTTCGCCTTTGCCTTCGCCCTTGCCAAATTTGCATAACACTAATTTTTTTTATTAGTTACATGTTCCCATTCACATAGCATAACTTAAAAAATAAAAATATTTTTAAATTGCTGCTTACCTCTTACTTGCTGAATTCTCTTATTATTCTTTACTCTTGTATGTAATATTAAGGAGGGTGCTGGGGAGTAATGTTTGCCATCTAGTTGTTAGAAACAACTAGAAAGGTAAGAAAGATTTCTTAAAACTAAATTTTGGGTATGCTATGGAAAGAAATGTGGACACAAACATATAGTGGGGGTTTCTCAAATTTGACTACAAAATTTACAATACAATTTAACCACCTCCGGGTTGGCCGTAGTAAAAAAACGGCCGGCCCGAGCTCTCTAGATCTGAGCGGGCGTCTATAGACGTCCGCTCAGACACGCCCCCCCGCGCGCGCCGCTCGGGGGGGCGTTATAAACGTCAGTCAAAGTACCGCAGCGCTGAATACTGAAAAATGGCCTGGCCAGGAAGGGGGTCTAAACATCTGGTCTTGAAGTGGTTAAAGAACTGCTGTGAACAGCTGCTGATAGCACATGATGATTGACAGTCTTGCCCAGCTGCTCATAGTTTCATTCCCTTCCCCCATGTGTTATAAAAAGAAGTTGTAACTTTCTCTTACAGTGCTGGAGAATTCTGCCAGCAGGAGTGAATGTAGTAGCAAATCACGTGTCTCATCTCCACTTTCAGAGTTGCCCAGAAATGCTAAAAGAATTCCAGTGCACGCATTTTTAGTAGTGACCACAACATTCATTCAAATGTCGCTTTATGCAAAAAAAAATATTTCCTAAGACCCAGTCTGTGTTGACAGTATGGCATTAACAGGCAGTATCAACTCATCAAGAAGACTCAAAGTAGGAATCCAATGTAGTTTATTATAGACTGACAGGTTTTGGACTCAACAACTTCTGACATTCTAAAGGACCTCTTTATGGATAAAAATAAAACAAAAACCATCTATAAATGGGGAGTCTGGAAGTTTCTAACTAAGTGCAGCACAATCTGGCAGACAGAGGGGTTTGGGGGCACACAGGAACATACCAAATACAATATATTAACAATGCACTTCGCTCTCAGCTACTCACTAAGCAGCAAGTACATATACACAATACATATGAACGTCCACTTGTGATAAATATATAATGCAGTATAAAGTGAATTGTGCACCTATCAGAAAGGTGAATCTAATTAACCAGTGATTAAATAATTCCTTCATATTCCTTGTAATCTCCACCTTCCACTCCCAATAGAATAACTCTCACCTCTCCATGCAACCTTATGTTATAAAGGGCTAGAAGCGCCACTTCCCTTTTCAATCTCAGGCGGGAAGACACCCGGTGTTTAGACAGTGAAAAACTTCCTCTTTTTTTCTCTGCTAAAAAGACGTAATTCTTCAGTGGTGGACATGCTCCCAAACAGTGTCAGCGAATGTTACACTATGGAGTGTCTTGTTTTTGTCTCCATTTGCTACTCCGTAAAACCATGTGTACTCACAAACATAAATGGTAAAAGAGCTTCCAAGGAGATAGTTCTCGCCTAATGCATGTAACAGCGTTGTCATCTTTTCAGGTCAATCCCAAACTCCGTATGTATGTTATGTCTATAGGACATGTGACCCCTGATGAAGTCACGTGTTCTACAGACATAACGTACATACTAAAGTGGACTAATATCACCTTGTTCAAGTATTTAACTTTGTTACCACATTTGAGTGGATACATTTTGTTACATTATTTGAGGCACCATAAGTTTGATACAATTGTATGTCATATAGCAAATGCTAAGTTTCCCACACTGGATTTAGATAAGGAGCACATCTGAGAGCGCGGCACAATTTACCTATGCATACCAAATACAATAACTTACTAAAATAAAACAAGCTGATGTGGCAATAGTGTCAATGTCAATGTCCCTACCTCACATTATTCCCTCAGCAAATCACAACAGACTGTGTTGCACTTCTTCTTCTGCACATCCTGCTTTCTATCATATTATAATTTTAATATAGGATTTATATAGCGCCCACAGTGGAAGACATTACAATCACAATACAATTCAAGACAAGATGGTAAGGACGGCCCGGCCCATGAGGGCTTACAATCTAAAAGGGAGGGGCAAGTGATACATGAGGAGGTTTTTGTGTGGGAATGAATTGTATGAGAATGTGATGGTTGAGTGGTTAGTTTGAGCTGGGATAGGCTTCCTTGAAGAGATGAGTCCTAAGGGATCGCCTAAAGGCAGTCAGAGTGGGAGATAGATGGACAGGTTGGGGTAGAGATTTCCAGAAGATAGGGGAGACTCTAGAGAAGTCCTGGAGGCGAGCATGGGAGGAGTTGACAAGGGAGCTAGAGAGCAGGAGGTCTTGGAAGGAGCGTAGGGGTTGTTAATTTTTTGAATTTTATCCATAGGGCTGCTGGAAGCCAGTGGAGAGATTGGCAGAGGGGGGTTGCAGACACTAAGTGGTTGGTTAGGTGAATGAGCCTAGCAGCAGCATTCATGATAGACTGAAGGGGGGATAGCCTGTGTACTGGTAGGCCAATGAGGAAGGAGTTGCAATAGTCAAGATGAGAGATAACAAATGAGTGAATGAGTAGTTTTGTGGTTTCATTGGTTAGGAAGGGGGGTATTTTGGAGATGTTACGAAGGTGAAGGCTGCAGGAATTGGATAGTGATTGGATGACACCTAGCACCTTGGCATGGGGGGAGGGTTTGCACTCCACTCCTGGAGATACTGTCCACTGTCTTGCCTTAATTTATCCTCTCCTTCACATACTGCACATTGTCATATACTCTGCATTCCTCTCCTGCACATACTGCCCAATGGCATTCCCTTTAGCACTTCTACCCTGCACATAGTGCATCCTGTTATATGCTTTTCATTCCTTTGCTGGAGATACTGTTCACTGTTTTACCCTTACCAGTCCTTTCCTGCACATACTGTCATACCCTTTATACTCTTCTACACATACTGCCCGATGTCATACCCTACATATGTCTCTCCTGTCTGGCACTTCTCCTGCACATGCTGCCCCTGACGTACCCTCTGCTTTTCTCTCCTACTGTCATACAGCACTCCTCTCCTACACAATTTAATTTACTCCCTCACTAGAAAATTGCACATTTTAGGCTCTAGTTAAAAAGCAAGAAAATATATAATTGTTTTTCAAAAAGTGAGTATTTTAGGTTGAATCTAATTAAATGTAAAAATAAGTACAATTGCTAAGAAAATGGAAGGGCCTCTAGCTGGTGTTTAAGCTTCATGAACCAAACCTATTTTGTTTCCTTCTTATTGACATATTTATATAAAACAGCATTGATATTGTAATATTCCATAACCTTGCCTCAGTAAGGCCTCATTCACACAGCGTAGAATGGGGCTGTACAAATCCATGCGGCATGCACGGCAGTATCGGGCCGTTCCCGGGAAGGACAGGTGCTGCATGTGATTGTACGCAGCAGCCATTTCTTCCCTAAGGGAGGACGCTGCCGTACGCTAACTCGAGCTGTCTGCGTCCGAGCACCGACACCCGCACAGATGTGCAGCTCGGTGTGAGCGTACGGCTGCGTCCTCCCATAGGGAAGAACATGCTGCTGCGTACAATCACACGCAGCACCTGTCCTTCCCGGGAACGGGCCGATACGGCCGTGCACGCCGCACGGATCTGTATGGCCCCACTCTACCCTGTGTGAATGAGGCCTAATAGTTTACAAAATATAATTCATTAATTAGTCTTAACGTAAAAACCTGATTTTAAAAGATTACGTAATGGATTGAATTAAATAAACTTAGTAGGACTCTGTTAAAACCTGTTATAAACCAAAAGCCTGTTAAAAACAAACATAGCTTCTTTAAACATCATCAACCATGATAAAATGTATGTAATGCCCATGTCCGATGCTCTAACCTCAGTATAGGCCTGGATTTATGAGCAGGCCTTACACACTGTGCCTAGGGAAGGGACATAGAGGTACAGCCAAATGATCTTTTTCTCAATTTCCTTCTTACCTCTAGTGTTAAGGTGCACACTCACATTGAAAGTTCAGATCAGGTGCTGTTCCACTAGCTGTAATGCTACCGTGCTCGTGCTGACGTTCGTAGTACTGTACCTCCTGTACATTACAGAAAGGTGTTAGACGTGCATACGAGGAGTGCCTGCCTCTTCTTCCGGGTCTGGTACTGTACATTACAGCAAGTTGTACAAATAGCTGTCCAAGTTGCATTTAAATTAGCACTGCATGCAAATTTAAATTTTTTAGTTTTGGTTAGTATGGTGTGGGACTAGAGCCACTGTGAGGACAGCAAAACAAACATTACAAGGGTTTAACACTTCCCTATGCTATCCAAAAGGAAAAAACTAATTGGGGGCTGGAGTTACACTTAAAAAATGTACCTGTTCCAACTTACATACAAATTCAACTTAAGAACAAACCTACAGACCCTATCTTGTTCGTAATCCGGGGACTGCCTGTACTTCTGCATAAATATGCATGCTTGGGTGATACAGACATACAAGCAGTTCAAGACAAGGTTAATTAGTTTGTACGATCAAACTGCATCCAATGTCAGTGGTCAGCTCAGCTTTAGACTTTGGTTTGTATTGATAATTGCTGTTAGAACTGTAAGTAGCAGATAGTGGAATAAAGGGAAGGGGTTTTCGTTGCTACACAGATTGTCCTGGGAAAACTGTAGAAGCTTGGCATAATTCTCAAAATACAATGTACATCATGTTACAATGCAAGACCTAGCAGCAGATGGGAAAATGAAACATCCGATGCCAAAAAACCCAACTGAACTTTCAGTTTAAATCTCAACTGAAATACATATCAGGTGCATCCAAACAAAAGGTGTTTCAAGGCTTACATTTTGTTCAGAAAGCAGTCACAACATGAGTAACAACCAATTTAGCAGGAAGTGTGTCGGACCTCTGCAGACAGACCACTGCTTCAACACAGGGAGAAAGGGTCCTTCTCTGCAGGATGATGGCAGCCAAATGCTTTTCTACTCAGGATGTGAATGCTTTCTAATACAAACTATAATTGTTAAAGTGACACTAAACTCAGGAGTTGAATCTTAAAAATGTGTTTAAGTACCTTATTAACAAAAAAGTAGCTTTGTGCATCACTTGGCTGTAGATTCTCAAATCATCTCTGAATTAATTCTGACACTATCCTTCCTTCTGTAGGTTGTCTACTTTAGTTCCCCATGGTCCCTGTGGGTAGCCGCCATTCCAAGCTCACTCCTGTGATAGACTACAATCTCAATGCAAATTAGTAAAGTAAACGTGACATTGTAGTCCACCATGGGAGCAAGCTTGGAGCACACACAGGGACCATGGGGAACAAAAGTAGCCACCCCCCAGAAGGAAGGACAGTGTCAGCACAAATTCAGAGATGATTTGAGGATCTACAGCTGAGTGATACACAAATAAGCTACATTTTGTTAATAGTTAAGGTACTTGAATGCATTTCTAAGCTTTAACTCCTGAGTTTAGTGTCACTTTAATACCATATGTTTTGATGCACATGGAATGTATTTAGCTGAATTTAAACAGTCAGTTCAGTTGGGCTTCAAGACAATGAACATTCAGACCTGCCAGTGATTTCTTTCTTAATCATTTATGGTTTAAAAAAGAAATGTTTGAATATATATTGTTTGATCTATTTTAAGAGAATGTTTAATCTGGTGTCACTTTATTGGCATAGTAAATACATGTACATCATCAGTCTAGCACTTACTAAGTCACTGGTGCCATATGTGTTTTTCTGACTGAGCACTGAATCAGTTGTAGTAAACTACTCTGGAGACGGATGACTGCAGAGTGGATAATGAATTGTACAGCTGTCCCCTGAAACATGATAAATGATCAATGGCAATTCATGACTGTGGTATTAAGCAATGTTTACAGTTCAGATGACCAAGGGATCTTTGTAACATGGCGAATAGTGGATTATGTTGACACCATCCTGTGTTTCATTTTGACCTCAATGTATTACATGAAGGTCCTTGGGTCTGGGAACTGTGGGAATGTGTTACATTGGGCCTGCAGCTGAGCCCTGTTTGAAGATATTACCAGAAAACATTAACTCATTTGGTGTTTAAGCTGACAAAGACAACTGGGACGCTGTACAAAAATGAACCGATTTCATTAATATTAGCATGACTTTTCTGGAAGGCATTTCAGGTGTTTTAAAAGTACTGTATTGGTTGTTTTACAATTAGTTCAAACACATGTATGAAATTATCTTATTGCATGTACAAAATATGCTATTCATTCATTTCCTTTTTTACATAGCACCAACATTATGCAACACTTTAACAAGTAAATAGAACTATTTAGACCAGTCCCTTCTGGTCTAAATAGTTCTAAAAAGAGGAATTCCCCCTATTTTTGTTTTGCTCTTACATTATTGGTGGGTTGTCCTCAATTAACATACAGTATGTACACTAAGCGAGTCCAGTGTTGTTCAGCTGCAATTTGCCACTGTACTCCAGGTTCTGCACAACCAGCTTTCTCTCTGATGTAATCAGGAGCCGGCTGTCTCCTAAAAGTTCTTGGAGCCAGCCCCCTGGTGAGGCATGACAGGCCTACCCTCCACCAGCCAATGTATGGAAGCTGATGCCTTCTGGTATACAAACAAGAAGATAACTGAGTAGGAAAAGGGGACAAAGGGATTTGGTTCCAAAAGAGGGACAGTCCATCTGAATAAAGCCAGGTATACATGCTTCGAATTTTGCCGGTTCTTAATGAGCCAACCAAAATTCACTGCGTGGGTGCTGCAGTTGGCATCCTTCTGCCTTGCATCCCTCGATTAGCTAATCGAAGGGGCTGGTTGGAAAATTCTTGGCCTAATGGAGCAATCAGCTACTAGCTTAGTTCAGATATTTTGATATGGACTGGCAGTCCGCTGTCAAAATCAAAGGAAACAGGAGGGGATTCATCTGTCAATGCTTGTAAGTGTTCCATTTTTTTGTCCAGCCTGCAGGACAAAAGAAAAAAATAGAAGCGTTTGTACCACACTTTAGAGAAATGTAGAAGTTATGCATATGTTTTAGGATCTCTTATTTTCTCTGTAGTTGCTTTACCTTAGAATAAATGGGTACATGATGTGAATCTGTTGGGCTTTTGTCCCTCTTCCAACCTGTGACTAGACAGTGAAAGTAGCAGACTGATGAGCTTATCTCTCTGTTGTTCTACTTTGATTATCTATCATAATTCACCTTGTCAGCACACACTGCAAGGGTAATTTTTGGGTAATGCCCAAAGTTCAGCTTTATATGATAGCATGTAAACTGATCCATCTCTTGGAAATTCATTTTTCTATTACTTGTCACAAACTCTGTTCACCCCTCCTGCTAGCTCCTTGTGCTGTCCCTCCTTCTACTTTAGTCTCAGTCTACTATAAATGCTGCTACCAGACTCATACACCTTACCAACTGTTCAGTGTCTGCTGCCCCTCTCTGCCAATTGTTCCACTGGCTACAACTTCCCCACCGAATAAAGTTCAAAATACTAACATCATAAAAAGCCATTTATAACTCTGCCTCCAGCTTCATCATCAACCTCATCTCAAAATATCACCCAAACCGTGCTCTCCGCTCCTCTCAAGACTTCCTGTTTTTTCGTCACCTCCTCCCATGTTCACCTCCAGGGCTTCCATCCTCTGGAACTCCCTACCCAAATCTGTCTGCTTATCTCCTACTCTGTCCAGCTTTAGGCAATCTTTGAAGACTCATCTCTACTAGGAAGCCTATCCCACCTTGACATAATAACTGTCCTTTTACTTCTTCCATTAATTCATCCCACACAATTATTACCTTTTGTATCACTTGCCCCTCCTACTAGATTATAAGCTCTTAAGAGTTCCTAACCCTCCTGTATTGAAAAATTGTATTTTAATTGTACTGTCTCCCTCCATTATGTAGAGCACTGAGCAAACTGTTGCCACTACATAAATCCTATGTAATAATAATAATAATAATAATAGTCTGAGTGCTGCTGTGAAGGAGATGACTGAGGCTGAACTCGAGACAGATTCAAGTATTTATGCTAAATGTAAGTAAAAATGCATTTGAAAATGAGTATATAACTACATCAAATGGCATTATAAACCTGCTTGGAGTTCAGCTTTAAACTTGGTGTTATACCTTGCAAATGGCTAAATTCACTGTTACAATATACCACATCTTGCTTATGACATCCGTGATATGAAGAAACAAACAAATGATAGCCTGGGAAAAATGAAACTGAAAATAATATTGCTGTGTGTAGAAGAATACTAAAATGATACATGCTTTAGATCCTTCGGTGAATGGCACTTTAAAGTTCTAGAGACTGGTTTGGCCGTGTTATGTTACGTATTATGGTTAATTATCCGAGAAACAGGTGCTGTGTTTTATAATAGAGGGTTTCTTACAACAGCTGTAAAGCTGTAATTATCAAGACAATTTCAGGATGTCATATATGTTTGCAAATAGTGATAGTGACAATTATGTTCTGCCCATTTGGATCTAAACTAATGATCACTTACTACATTTCATATTAGGTAAATAGTTATTCGATAAACTATGTTTATCTAATAACCATTTACTATGTTATGTTTGTAGTTGGAAAGTTAAAGCTACGCTTAAGTTTTAAAGGGATGGAGCAAGATACATTCCAGAGTCTGGAAAAAGCTTAAAGTGTTTGTAAACCCTAAAAATTATCTTCTCTCGTTTGCTCACGATTAATCTGTTAATTGAATGGCAGGTCTCCAGGCCTTTAAGGAAAGGAAGCCTTTACTGCTGGAGTGAAACAGGAAGGGATTGGTAGTATGGACCCCTCTATGTATGCAGGCGTAAGGTGATAAGTACTGGTGGCATATTGATGGAACAGGTGGAACCCCTAAAACTAATTTTACTAAATGCAAAAAGGATGCTTATAGCTGAACTTCAGACAAAGATCTAAATCCACTGATGAAGTACATGTATGGGAGCTGTTTGGCCTACCAAAGGATAAGCATTTCTGTATATCCGGTTTGAATATTTACACAGTTTTCCCAGACAGCAAAACCAGATTGCTGAAATTATGCCCTTATTGAGTACACAACTACAGTAACTGGTTTAATTATTATATCTGTCTGAAGTTCAGCTTTAAACATAGCCTGTTCATGCCATCTGTAAACATAGTGGAGATGGGATAATATGTTGATGCTAATGCATCCCTAAAAACATCACAAACAAAACACACACATAATTACATATTCATTTCTCTTTGACCAAAATATATGAGCACCACCAAAACCAAGGGCCATTAAGCCTGATGAGTACTTGTTATCATTCTATTTATACAGACATAGGTTCAACAACCCTTATCATGTACTGAATTATGCTGCAATTACTGGTTCTGCCACGAGGTGGTACTGTGTGTTATATTTAACCCTTTTGCTGTCAAGCCCTCTGGAATGCTTTGCACATCAGCTGGCCACACCATTTTTGCATTTTTTCCCTTTGATTTTCAACTGCTGCGTTGCTAGTGTTTGTAAAAGACTCCCCAAAACATATATTTTCTGAAAGTACAGGTCCGGGAGAATAAAAATATGGTGCTACTAAATTTGTAGACCCTGCGATAATTGTGCAAATGTTTATCAAATTAATACTAAACTGATAAAAATACACCATTCAATTGATAAACCACACTAAAATCAGTATCAGTGCGCAAAAAAAGAAAATTCCAACTAAATCTAAAAGATAAAACTGTATTGAGTTAATAGATAAAAACATATTTACAAATTTTAAATTGCTCTGCATGTTCGGCTGAGCCGAAGTGCAGAAGGACTTCGACTCAGCCGATCCAAATGTTGCTCGCTGCCGTTCGCCCCTATTCTCATACCTCTGTGGTACCAAGCAGAGAAGCAATGCAATGAAAAAAGTAAAAAAATAAATAAAGTTGAAAAATATTTTTTTTAAAAATGTAAATAAATGTTAAATCTAAAAAAAATTAAAATGAAAAAACCCCCAAACACACAAAAAAACTATTGGGCAGAGCTAGCAGTGACAGCAAGCTCCGCTCAACTGTTACCTATTGGCCGACACCTTCTAGAGTCTTCTTTTTTTTGTTTCAAATACATTTTTATTGAGATTTACATGGTAACAACAGGGGTACATACAGATGCCTAAAACCCACAGATGGGTCGTTATGATGCGTCAGGTACATATAGCTTTCAAAATCTTAGTTAATAACAAAGGGGTGACCCTTGGAGAGACAGGAGATAGGGTATATAGGTAGAGAAGGGAGGGGTCGGGTTTAATTATCCTCAGTATTCTCATGTTTCCCGAGCATCTCATCAATCCCTTCTAGAGTCTTCTAGCAGGTCCCGGCCAATGAATAACAACTGGGCGAAGCCAGCCATGACTTCACGGCTGGCTCCGCCCAGTTTTCATTGTTTAAATGACAGTTCAACGTCCCCAGGTCATTTGGGGATGATGATCTGTCATTACAACTGGGTGGAGCCAGCCGTGAGATCACGTGTGGCTCCACCCTGCTGTTATTTGCGAGGAGTTTGGCACTTAGGCTGTCACTTCGGCTCAGTCGATCCAAAGTATATGTCTTCGGCTCGGCTGAGCCGCTCGGCCGCCTTCGGGAGCAGTACAGGCTAGAGTGAATAGCCCGTACAGCAGCCCTTCGGTTCGACTGAACCGAAGGGCTCCCGCAACTGAAGCTAGCCGAAGGATCAGCCGAAGCTTCGGCTGATCCTTCAGCTGGCTTTGTGAATAATCCTCTAAGTCTTCGATCAGCTTAATCAAAGCAAGGCAGAAAGAACATCAGCAGCTTTTAGACAGTATATGATCTCAGAGGGAAAATGGAAAGATTATCTCCAATGCCCTCTATTACAAACACTCACTGGAAAGAAACCTATCAAAAGGTGTACAATATGTTTCTATTCTTAAAAGTAACCTCCCGTCAAATCAAGAAGCTCATCAAGCAAGAATATGAAGTTTTTTGTTTTTTTTATTTCGTCGAGTCAAGTCGTTGTCCACGACGACAACGACTCGACGATATAATTTAAAAAAAAACAACAATAAAAAATAAATAGAAATCATTTTGAAAAAACCCGACGACCGCCGCCCCGTCCACTGCGATGAACACCCGCAGCAGAATGTCATTTTGACAGACGGTAACATATAAATATGAAGTGACACTTAAGCTGGCCACACACCTTACAACCATCGCAAGACTTCTGTCTTGCGATGGTTGTAAGGTCATTAAGAAAATGTACGATCTGCCCATCTTGGACAGGCAGATGGTACTTGCGATAATTGCAAGCCCAACTCGCCGAGGAGCGGGCTTCCGATGACCGCAATGCTGAACGGGCAGTGTGCGCTTGTGCACACCGGCCCATTCGGTATTTATCTTACGAGCATGCCACACACCCGCCGACAATCGTACAATTCTGGGCGGGTTTTCAAACATGTTCCTAAGATAAAAGTTGTGCGACCGCACAGTAGAAATGGTCGCACGCCTTACACACACCTTACTATAATCGTACGATTGCGGGATTTCCCACGATTATCGTACGATAATCGCAAGGTGTGTGGGCACCTTTAGAGATAACAGTTGTATTATCACATATAGAAGCCATATACTAGCTCGAAGAAAAATCATAGATGAACTGTAACAGACACAGGAATCCTGAAACTATTAAGAAGCTAGCAGAAGATAGCATGACGGTGGCATAAAAGATGACCCATACAGTCAAATAGGGAAGTGTATAAAGGCAATAATAACAGGCAAGTTGCATAAAAGGGAAAAATGACTAGGAAATCTTCGCCCAAACGTAGCAACAGCAGAGTCCAACAGCCCCTGGACTTGATCCAGATTCATTGATAACTACCTGTCTACCTGATGTCTACCTGTTGCATAGCAGATCAATAGCATATAAATACAAATTTGGTAAAATGACTAATATGTTCCTCATGCATTATAAGTTATTCTGAGAAAGTATGGAATTATGTTCCAGACTACTGTTCCATACAATCCATAAAAGAGTAGTGATGCTGACAGAATAAATCTCACTTTATGTGAAAGTGGCAGAAGCATGCTTTTTGATGCAGATATGTCAACAACATAGTGGGGAAAGACAATTATGAGAGCCTGCTATCATCAAAACTGCTTATGTGGAAAAGCAACAGGGAAAACTCCATATGAGCTATGGAATGAAAAAAGCCTGATCTGAAACACATACAAATCTATGGAAGCAAAGCATATGCACATGTTCCTAAAAAGAAAAGCGTAAAAAATAGGAGCCTTGTTCTTAGGAAAATATATTTGTTGGCTACAGCAAAGCTTGAGCCAGCATGTAAAAGCTGCTTGTTCATGGGAAGCAAATTTGGATAAATCATGGAGATATAAAGATTAGTGATGCGCCGAACAGGCCCGAGTTCAGTTCGAATTCGAACATCCAAAAAGTTTGAATTCGAACTCGAACTTAATGCAAGTCTATGAGGATAGAACTTTCAAAAACAATTGTCCCCTTTAAAAGGACTTGTATGCAATGTATTGGCCATAAAAAGTGTATGGGGATCTGGGTACTGCCCTGGGGACAGGAATCAATGAAAAAAACACTTTTAAAAAATACAGTTTTTAAAGGAGCAGTGATTTTAACATTGCTTAAAGGTCAACAATAAAAATTAAATATTCCCTTAAATATCGTGTCTGGGGGGGGTCCTCTTAACCTGTCTGTAAAGTGGCACATCTGTACAATGTATAGAACCTGCTGCAGCAAAACTGGCATTTCTAAAGAAAAAAAAAAGACATTTATTTATTTTTAAAGCGTGCAGTTCCCCCTCCCTAACAATACCAGACCCTTTAGGTCTGGTAGGAATGTTAGGAGGGACCCCATGCAAAAA
>NW_017307419.1:520978-546785 GCF_000935625.1 Nanorana parkeri | reverse complement strand
AGGAGGGCCCCCAAGAAAAAAAAAAAAAAAAAAGGTGTGTGGGGTTCCCCCTCAAAGTCATACCAGGCCCTTAAGATCTGGTAGGAATTTTGAGGCACTCCACCCCCCCAAAATGGGGGTAAAAATGTGGGGTCCCACCTAAAATTCCATACCAGACCCTTGATCCGAGCATAGGCCCCCCCTCCCATACCAGGCCACATGCTTTTGGCACTGAGAGGGTGCTTTTCCAGGGTCGCCCCTGTAAAAGCACCTTGTCTCTGTGCCAATGGGGACAAGGGCCACTTCCCCACAAGCCCTGGGGCATTGGTTGTGGGGTGCAGGCGGGGGGCTTATTCACATCAGGGTACCCCTTTAATAAAGGCTCACCCAGGTGCGCCCCCCCTTGTACCCATACACAAAAGGGTTAAATAACAGTTTTAAAAAAGAAGCCGCACTTGAAAAAATCCTTTATTTGAGGAAAAAAAAACAAGTTTTTAAAAAGTCTTATTTAAAAAAATAAAAAAAAAAATGGATCCACCGACGTAATCCAGTGTCAATTACAACATCCAGCATTGCCACGACGACAACGACTCGACGAAATAAAAAAAAAAACAATAACAAATAGAAATCATTTTTATAAAACCCGACAACCACCTCCCCGTCCACTGCGATGAACACCCGCAGCAGAATGGCATTTTGACAGACGCCGGTAGCATATAAACATTTGGGCGGAGCTAGCAGTGACAGCTAGCTCCGCCCAACAGATGAGCCATGATTGGGCAAACTCATCATGACTTTGCCCAATCATGGCTCTCATAGTTCTCTGTGCCCTGATTGGTCAGGTGCAAGGCTTTGCCCAATCAGGGCTCAGAAGGCACAGTGCCTTGTGCGGGGTGCTTGGCGGGTGAACAACCAGCCGAACACCCTGACAGTTTGCATGTTTGCCGAACACACGAACTGCCGATGTTCGAGTCGAACTCATGTTCAGCTCGACATCGAGCCCAACCCTAATAAAGATGACATCTCTCAACCGGCTCCAAACCAGAATGGAAAGTTTTAAGCACACCAATGGAAACAACTTATCTAAAGCTGGAAGGAGCAAAAGATCTACCCAACAATAGACATTGCAGACAAGCAGTGGGGGGGGAGAGGGGCGGGGCACTTTTATAAAATGCAACCACTACACATCTGGATATAGGAGCTGCCATGTCACTTCTATGCAGAGGTCCAAGTAAGCCCCAGCATAGGAACTGTAATGCAATGAAAAAAGATTTGACTTGTATGAGAAGCAGTTGTTGAGTGGGGATGTTGTGATGCTCTTTATACAGATATAAATTTACCAACCAATCTCATATACGATTACTGAATCTGTCACAAGGTGGTAGTGTGTGTTATGTTTGATCCTTGAATAATGTATTATTCTTGTAGTATGTGGAAGTACATGGTCATGATGTAAGTTCCTGTCTCTGTTTTCCTGTTTTTTTATTAAAACAAGAAGGGCTTAGCCATGTTTCTTGCAATGTCTCAAATGGAAAGAGTCATATCAGCATTAGCTTTCCAACAGTCCTACACTTGTTTTACAAAGCCCCAAAATTTCTCATTTATATGGTTATCTGGGATCAACCTAGGCCACATCCAAGTAAACCATTACTCTCCACAGAACACATACTACATGCAACAATTAATTAAAATTTTCATAATGCTCAAACACAGCCCCTTAGAGGTAATACAAATACATGTAGTGCGGTAACATGCGAGTTACAGTTTCCTAACGAAACACATCCAATGTGCGTAACACAGTGCAGTGTGTTGCGGTTCCATTCATTGTGAATGATACCCCGAAGCACTAATATATTAGCAGGCAATGCACCCACACTGCAAAGCACCACAATGCACAGAAAAAAATTGGTGCATGCTCATTATGACACTGCAACACACCGCTAAACTGAACATAGTTTAACATCAAACAGTACCTCCTCTATTAAACACAAACATAACCTAGGTATGTGGTAGAGCTTCTTGCTTGGTTATTTTCAAGAGGGAGGGAATGTTGTATTGCAAATTATCCCTGAGTGTTGTGAGATTGTAATAAACTAAGCAGCCATTAGAAATCATTGGGCCCCCTACAACCTATATGGCTGGCCCCCCCATAGTGTCACACTATTATACACTTATATAGTTCTGACATATACCACAGTGCTGTACAGAGAACACTGAGCCAGTCACAGTTTCTGTACAGAAGAGCTTACACTCTAATGCAGAATGGCACCGGATGTAGGGGGATTACAAATCCCAGCAATATATTATATAGCAATGCAGAATAGTATATGAATTGCACTCTGTAACTCAAGTAAAGCGAAGCTCCTTTCCTGCCGCTGCTGGGGCCCTGGCCTCCTCCGCTGCCGGACTGGCACTGCTGGGGCACAGCCTCCTCTGCAGCTGGACTGTAGGTTGTAGGTTAACAAGCATGACACCCAGCAATGTGTAGAAGACCTCACCCCAGGGTCTCCATCAGGAGGGTACAGCTGATACCCATGTAAGGGGTCTGGGGGGCCCAGGCCTCCCCAGCCCATTGACAGTGGTGGAGGGGGCTGGGGCCCAGCAGCGTTGGTCCGGCAGCAGAGGAGGCTGGGCCCGGCCTCCTCCACCTCCATCACTGAGCTGGGCCCCCTGATGGTGGCCTTGGGGGAGGTCTTCTACACATTGCCGGGTGTCATGCTTGTTAACCTACAACCTACTGTGGAAGAAAGGGGATACTCAATTATTCAATTATATTGGATAAATAAGTAGCAATGACACCTATATTTTTTGTAAAATCAAAGTGTATATTTAGCCAAACCATCATTCCTTAGTTATAGCTAGACAATGTCCGAAGTGAAATAAAATTCGTCCAAATTTCAATTCGGAATGAAACTTACATGTCTACTCTCTAATGGCATCCCAGAACGCAGACAAAACATGAAAGGAGTGCTTATCTTCCCCCACTCTATCCAAACTGGAAAAAAGCTTTTTGCTTGGCATACCTTTTAACTAAAATCATCCTTGTACAAGCTTACATGGTTAAATTATAACTGACTTCGATTAGCTAGTAACGACGGATGCAAAATTTGGAACAAAGTTTTCTTTTTTGGAGTAGGGGACACTTACTCTTTGTTTTTATATACAATTATCTACAACAGTGGGCAAACAAATATAAAAAAATATCATAAATCCTCTTAAAATGTATGAGTCATTCATCTATTTAAAATGGGCTCTAAGCTACATTTATAATATTAATACAAAGGAATTTAAACTACGCCATGAATTACAAAGAATCCAGAGACAACAGACCTGCAAAGTAAGCGACAGAATTAGAAAAAACTGATTTGGCGCTCCGCGTAAGAGCTCAGTTATTGAAAATTATCATAATCTTTGTTGTGCAAAATATTTTGCTACTTTCAAAGTAAATATGAATGCACATTTCCAGTTTAGCAGTTTCATTACAATTAATGGGATGTAATATAATCCACAACATTTCCTTTTATTTCCTCTAACATACACAGCAATCTCACTTTTTCTATTCGACAGCCACATTCCTCTAGCAAGGCAAGAAAGGGTTTTATTTATTGCGCCATTGAAATTGCAAATTAAGGTAATAAAATCAGCAGCATGCCTCCAGTGTGTTAATGGTAATATAGTGGCTTAATATAACTCATGTTTGTGTTCAACATGCTGCTAAAAGTCTTCAATGCAAATGCAATTACTACCATTAATCTCAATACCTTGCAGCCATTATTTGCTGTGATGTTTGCCGAGTTGTCATTCATTGTATTTTTATGTGTAACTAACAGTTCTAATGTTCTTGCCTCTGCCAGAAAGCCCTTGGGCATCCTGTTGAATAAGGACATTATAGTACTAAGCCCTGTATCCCTTCTAAGTCAGAACCTTCTTCATAATCAGAACCATGACACCACTTCTGGACAAGTCTATGCAGCTTAAAGGGTATCCACATGCAAATATACAAGTGCATAAAATTCAGTACTTGGACTTCTTCAATATGCAATCATGGCATGTATAATGACATATCCTAGTACAGCCAATAAGACTTTAACTTGCTGTACTCAGATCTGTTACAGGATGATACCACATTGATTTTTATGGGTTACTGCACATTGCACATCAACTTTACACTTTGCATTGAGTTACTAAATAAAGCTCATTAGATCTTTTGCTTAAAGTGGACCTTTTAGTTAACAAGACTGCAAGAATACATCCCTGACATGTCACAATATACAGCAACAGTATACTTTTTCAAATATCTCCACAGTTTATCATTAAACAGTAGTGTTTGAGCTCTAGTTTAGTGACTTTGCCTAGGCACAGAGGATGTCATCAGTCTGCTGCAGACAGGAGTAAGATTTTCCCAAGTCTCTTCTCCCCCGGTGATCACATTAAAAAACTGTAATTTTGTAGCAAGTCACAGGGTGAGAGGCTACAGAGAATAGTTTGTATCTTTGGAGCTTTCACATAGCGTGCAATGGGTCCAGCCTTCTAAGTGTTTCACCAAAGCTTCTTCTGGAAGATGAGAGGAATACCCGGAAGACATGTGGAGTGGGGAGAATAATAGGCGAGACAGAAGGGACTTGAGAACCTTCCATAAATACCAATATTAATCAAGTTACAAGCTCATCCAAACACTCCTCTAGTTAAACTGATCCTTCAGCCACGCCATTCTTATCTCCCCACTGCCTCACAGATGTCAGGCAGTGGGGTATTCACCATCAGACTACCAGAGAATGGCTGCCTCTTATCTTCCTGAAGAAACGCGTGTTTTTAAGTCTCAAAACCCGTCTTATACGCCGGCAAATACGGTATTTGATATATATTGAAGTAAGTAGAGAAATCTGCCTAGGTGTATGCCAAGACCCTAGGAAGAGGGGCTTTAAAGAAATACTGAACGCTCTCTTGTTATGTATAAAAGTACAAATTAATTTATTGATTTAACATAATTTCTAATTGATTGGTTAAAATTCCACTTAATAAAATATGATTATTCCATGTAGTTCATACAGTACATTGTCATCAAAGTAGTTCATTTTTAAAACATTTTTAGTTATTTCATCAATGGTCCCTGTTATTTCATTCGAAGAGTGACCCCAACATGTTTCGCCCTATTGGGCTTCTTCAGGGGGATATGGAATATGTATCCTGGATAGAGAGCAATACACATGTATTAAGTTGGGAACTACATGCTTATACCGGGTAAGTATACATCAAAGTTCATCAATTTTACATGCTTACATAGAATGGTTTCGTCAAACGCACATCAAAGCAGGACAGTAAGTAATGGATTATATTCACCACACAAATGAAGTGGAAGAGCAAATCAGGCATGGGAGTTGCGTCAGGAGGACAAAGTGCAATGTGCAGCACCCAAACGATGAGGACCCAGGGATCGATCGCAGCTGGCTAGTTGAGAGATGCACAGCTGAAGCTACCCAAAAAAAAAGGAATATAAACACATATTCCAGAATCCCTGATGCAAATATATAAAATTGATCTTGTTTAAACATACAAAAAATATATATATAAAAATTATGTATATGAAAAATATATATAATGTACAGACATGATTACAATAATATATAACCAATAAAAATCATTTGAGCATAGTTCATCCAGTGTGCGTGGTGTTATTTATAGAATATTTATAGAAATGTGTCTTACAAATGATTATCATCTGGATGGTCATGTGCATATGCAAAAAATAGGGAATATGTGTATATGTAATAAGGGAATCATACAGTCATGTCACTTTATCAAATATACAGGCTATGAAGTGAATCAAAATATGCCCAAAATCAAAAATAGGTTTATTAGCTAACATGTGAAAAAAACTAATAGTGTGGAAGTGGATTAAAGGTGTAAAGCTGGGGTATATATAAAAAAGTCTCAGCCTGTGGAGTTGTGAGAAATATGTGTACAACAACCACTTATATATAATATATTATGCTGTGAATATGTGATAAGGAATATGGGCAAATATAGGAATATATATCTAGATACATTGTTTATGTAGGAAATAAGGGACGCTGTATCTATAAGATACCTCACAGCGTCTCTTACACCATTACCTATTTGGTATTTGTTACATGCTCCCATTCACATAGCTTAAGCCCAAAAAAATGCTTCTTGCATTATAAATTACTTTTACTTGGGTTAGGGTTAAAATTTCTACTTGCTTCTACTTCTTCTGTAATGCTAGGAGGGGTTGTGGGGCTTTTCTATTGCATGTTAATGAAGTTAATCAGAGAAACACAATCCTCAAATTTCAGTCCCATGTCTTTCTATTAGGACAGATCATTGTAAAAGTGCTAAAAAAAAACTGGAATCAGCCAGTTGCCTGCTGCAACAAAACATCTAAAAAGGTAAGAAATATTTTAAAAATATATATTTTTTCATGGTGTGAATAGAGACACATAACAAACATGTAGAGGAATATTCTCAAATTTGACAGCAAAAGTAGAAATACGCTTTAAGCCTCGTTACCATAAAAATAATTATAAAAGGCAGTTTACAGAGGTGACCTTACAGATTATCCATTACTTCTGAAAATATCACTAGATTCTGCCAGGGGGTAAATTTTATGGAGTGGATGTTTCTTTTTAGGAGGGAAGGAAAAGGAACAAATAGAGATGGAGACATAATACTGATGTATGGTTTTGAACCATGGCCAACAGAGGCTTTCAATAGTTAAAGTGTATTTTCACTTTTGCTGTCAAATTTGAGAAACCCTTCTCTGGAATGTGTTACCATTCACACAGCACACCTAAAATATTTTTTAACCTTTTAAGTTGTTTCTTTGGAGCAGGATTATACATATGGCACTTTGGACAATGTCTACTGCTTTAAGAAGATGGCAATGTAGAGATAAGAGACAGATTGGAGGGACAAGGCTGAGCTAGGGCATTAACATATAGAGGAGGGGGGTATATCAATACTGGAGCAGAGAAAAATCTGGAGCAGTTGCCCATGGCAACCAATCAACTTCTATCTTTCATTTTCAAAGCTTAACTAAACAAACTGAAGAGAGAAGCTCATTGATTACTATGGGCAACTGCTCCAGATTCTGTCTGCTCTAGTTTTGATAACTTCTCCCTGCAGTGTCTTGGGATCTCTAACCCTTAGTTAGGACAGAGTCCGGCAAATCTAGTTTACAATTGATAATGGGATCTGCCATCACAGTTCAGACAGGGTTAATTATGGCAAACACAACTCCCCTGCCCCCTCAAACATTGTATAATAAGTGAGAACCAAGTGACATTTTTTGCTCTGGAGTTTTCAGAAAAGAGCATTCATAAGCAGCAATTTTTAATTGTTTTCCCAACGTAAATTGTGAAAATATAAAACACAATATAAAGTAAGTGTCATCTAAAAGTCAAAACGGTGACTATGTTGCTGGGTTAAATACATGGAATTGAGCAGGACCCGCAAAATAAAAGGCTTTATACTTACCTGTCCCGCAGCTTGTTCCTCCATTCTCTACTCTCTGTTACCCTAAAGGTTTCTCCCAATGGAAACTTATGGTTTGTATACAAAGGCATTCAAATAAGGGCACTTGGCGTGTGCTTTTCATACCCTGGGATCCATAATGTCATTGGAGATTTAGGAATATCCAATAGTGTAGTGTGTAAATGCTAAATGCAAAGTAAAGTACCTATAACAACTAATCAAAATCAGTCTTGCATTTTTTTTGTTTTTTTCTTAAAATCGTTCACAGTGGAGTATAAATTGGTTTTATTATACAAGAATTTCCAACACATTAGCGAGAAAGACGAACTATTCATTCACAAATACACACGAGAAATGCAAAAAACTTGTTTACGTCTCTATTTAACAACCCTTTAACTAACTAGTTGCTGGGTTTGTTTGGGCAAGAGTTGGCAAGGGAAATTTATAGTGGTTAGATTCAAGAGTGCCATTACAAAACCATAGCCATCAATATATAGCCCCCTGCCCCATTGTTATTACAGACCAAAACCTTCCCAAAAGAGTGGGTGCTGTATCTGTGGAAAAATGCATCCATTTAGCCAAAAATACGTAAGGTCAGGAAATTATGTGGAAACAGAAGACCTGGCGTGCAATCGTCGTTATACTTCATCTCAAAGATGGTCAGTAAGTTAGAGCAGTGCTCCCCAACCTTTTTATCACCGTGGACCGGTCAACGTTTGATCATTTTACCGCGGCCCGCTGAGGGGGGGACGTTGATTGTTTATATTTTAGATTGGAATCACCTGTCCCGATAAATCCATATTTCAAGTAGGACTCATGGTATTGTCTGTTAAAAGTTACATGTTTCTTTGATGTTGAAGGCCCTTCTTCTGTCTCTTCACTGGGCCTTTTCTTTTTCCCAAGGAAACTTTCTAACGACGTCTGTTTCGTACTCATTGTTGCTAATTTGTGGGTTAAATTTGAGCAAACACAATATACACGTACACCAAGCACTGTTAAACATGAGAAAGTACCGGTGAACAGAGAGAAGAGCGATACACACCTTCTCTTTACCAAAGCTACAACGCCACTGGCGCTTTCAGCCGCTCAGCTCCAGACGTCACCTAAAACCGCCCCGATATCACGATATTTTGTGCATGCGCGGTATTGGTGCGGCTTTAGGTGACGTCTCTCAGCTCCCGGTTAACCTCTCGTCCTGGAAAGTCGGACAAACCGAGAGAAATACACCACAGTAAATAAAATGGAAATATTTTAATGTTCCTTGGTCGGCCCGGTACCATTTGATCCACGGACCGGTACCGGTCCGCGGGCCCGGGGGTTGGGGACCACTGAGTTAGAGGACGGGGCTTTGTGCAAGCCACTTGAGTTCCTTCACACCAAACTAATCAAACCATGTCTTAATGGCTTTGTGTACAGGAACCTACTTGTGTTTTTGCATTTTGTTTCTGCAGAAGGGAAGTAGAGGAATAAATAGCAGTGTCTGAGAAGAAAAAGGAGGGATGGGGGTTTGCTGGGGGATGGGGTTAAAGTCTAGCATTCAGTGTCCCCAGTCTTTACATTGCTATTCTTTCCATAGTATGTTGTCTTAGGACACTCAACCCCCACTATTACAGGCTTCCATAGTGAAGGTGAACTCCCAAGCAGTCATTACAAGATTGTGAATTGAAGCGCCACACTTCTTTTATAGTCCAGATACATCTTTATTCAATGTAGAGTTAAGGAGACATAAGATATATGTGGGCTTTTAAGACAGGTTTGATGGGGTTATAACGGTGTGGCAATCACCGAAAAAGGTGTACCTTTTTTCGCAACGATCGTGTGCGATTGCAAGGGCAGAATTGCGTCAGGAAACTGCGTGATCTGCCTGCTACGACTGGGTTGCCATTAGAAAAGAATGGCACCGCCAGCGTGATCAGCGGTGGTGTGCGATTCCATGACTGTGCAGCCATCCGTGTGGTTTCACGCATGATTGCTGCATGGTCACTGATCGCCTAAGTGTGAACTGGGCCTTAAACGGACTGTGGTGCTTATATTCACAATCTTGCAATTAGACACTACAAAACAAGGAGAAAGTGGAGTTCCTCTGGATTGTAGAAGCTGTCTGTTCGGTAGTCAGCTCACCTGTACTGACTTACACATCATACTGATACAGATTTTTCCCCCCACTTCTTTCAAGTAGTCATTATACACCACCTGACATTTCATAAATCTACCATTTCCACTCTGCTCCCCTCTCTTTATTTACCAGTGCATCAGCAGTTCTTCCTCTGCCTCCTCTCACAGTGGAACATGATCAGCTGCCACTCCTCTCCCCCCTCCAGCATCAGGAACAATCAATGTATTACCCTGCCTATACTCCCCTCTGCACCTTCTGATGACGAGCTTAGGCTATGCCTTCTCCTGTAACCCCCAAGTACAGAAACAATTGCATTTGTGCCTCCCCTACCTCCCTTTCTTCCATCCCTTTTCAGCCAACATTCTGTGTTACTGCTCTGCCTTGTATACCACCAATTACACAATCAGTTTACTTTCTCCCCCGCCCTCCATGATCAATTTAGAGGGATAGCACACTTGGCAAAATTTGTCTAGCTAAAATATTGTCTGATTGGGCACTAATTCATAACAGTGTTGAATCACTTAGAAGCCAAAAAACAGCCAGCTTAAACACATTCATGAACAATGTTCTGGCCTTACAGAGGTTTATTGGCCTACCTATCTGTCATCTCAAAGTCGGCCAAGATGGTGGTGTAGAGAATATCTCTTTATTTACAGCAGAGCAGGTTATTTTTCTATAATAAGTTCCCAGCAACAAGAAGAAGGAAACAGGTGCACTATTGGACTCAGACTCCACCTTGGAACCGAGGAGAGGAGGATCCAGTGCCATCATCAGCACATGTCTGGAGAAAAACGCCAGAATTCCCTTAGGCAGCATCGCTGGTAGGGCTTAAATTGTTTCACTTTACATTTGTGAGCTACCACTGTATTGACATGTGTATAGATGTATACCTTAGTACCATCTCATTATAATACTTTAAGGATGGTTGGTAACATCATAGTACTGAGGCTCTTTTTGAACTCCATAACTGACATATAATCAGTAGGGATGGGGGTTCGAGTTAGCTGCAATGCAGGGTTCGCCATGAACACCCAGAGCTTGTTTGTGAATGATTGAACAAAATGGCCTGTTTGCCTTGAAAACATAGTTGTTTGGAGATCCCTTCCACCATGGCATCTGAAAACTCAGAGGGGCAAAGTGTCTGTACAACACATAATTCCAGCACAATTAGACAGTAAAGATATTACTTCACATACTTTAAGACAGACACAAGAGGTCCACCTTGGCCTATATCCACTCATTGTATGCCACCACACATACAGTATTTGGCGAGTCCCTATGTGTACATAACTTGTCAAATGAGGGTTTGGTGGTTAATGTGTATGATATGATGACACAGATAATAATAGACAAACAATGCACTACACAGAGGAATGCTGCATTTCAACAAGACCTAAACCAGTCTTTGGTGTATCTAAAAAGCAAGTGGTAACATTTGGTGGCTTAAGCCAGTTAGACTGCTGGCAGCAGGTTTAGAACAGATAGTGGTCACATTGGTGCTTTTTCTTACTCTGAACCAGAAAGATGGCTTAAGGATCTCATCTTTAGTCAGTCTGCTGGTACTTAGTTTGTTGTCCGAGAGCTGTAAAATCTCTGCGCAGGGTGTGTGAAAGTGTGTACATCACAGAGGCTCTAACCCTTTAATCCTTTACCCCTCTATCCAAACTAAATGTAAAAAGGTTTGGCTGGAGCTGGGCTTTCAAGCTTGTTTCTGGTTTTTATGTTAACTGTATGTATAAATTCTATACTTTTTCTTAAAGGTAGAAAAGAAGACCCTTTGAAAAAAGGTATGTATAATTTAATTTTCAAAAATAACTTTTTTTTGTTTTCTTTTGTGTGTATATTTGATATAACTTGCTATATCACAAAATAAAAGAATTTATAAAAAAATAAAATAAAAAGGGGGAAGTTCCACTTTAAATTCAATGACAATTTAGTTTGCTGCATTTCTCATATGCATTTGTATGCTAAACAACTTCCCATGCAAATAATGCATTATTTGAAATTTAAGAAGTGATTCCATCTAAAATTAGTTTGCATGGAATGGTTTATTTTTCAATATTTAGTTCATCAGATAACCTTTGACAAAAGCAAACATTTTTAGATTTTTCCATGAAAAAGCAACCATTTAACAGGCAATCTTTTTTTTTTTTTTCTGTTTGCCAAATTGAGCAACCAAGAGTGCAACCCTTTAAAGACTATTGCCTATATTCTTGAAGTTTCTGTTTTATGACAATTTTGTATATATAACAATTCGGGAGGTCAGTTTAGGTATTGCTTCATTTTGAAGATGTACGGTAATCACTGGAGTAGAAATTAATTATCAGCTTCTGTTCTTTCATTTATCTTCAGGAAGAAGATAAATCTGCAGAATTCCATCTTATCATATGATCCTGGGTATCCAGACTGTCATCTCTATCATCTTTATTACTGCAGTCCTCCCACATAGCATTCACTGCTATCATCATAACATGCATTAACTTGTTTTATTGCACTGTCCTTAATTCAGCAGGGTGCTATTAATAATTTACACCAGGAGTGTCAGGAATGAGCAAATATTTTCACATCACAATGTGATTGATTTCTCTGGCTGTGTTCCTGCCTTAAGTGTAAAGATGAATGCTTAAATTTTTTTTTTTTTACTCACATATCTCATCCCTTTAAAACGCACCTGCTCATGACAAGTTTTCAAAATTGCGTTCTTTTATTGTTTCAAGTTGTAAGAAAATGTATATAGCTGACACAGGCCTCAACCCGGCTTAAAGCATCATACAGCAAATGCTTACAATTTATACATAGACTGCTTTCTTAGGCAAGCAGTACGAGTACACCTCTGCTGTTTTTTCAACACACCCGGGTACAGCACTCAAGGCAGAAGAGGCAACTGCCTTGAGTGCTGTACCCGGGTGTGTTGGAAGTTTTGGTGTAAGCATTTCCTGCCTCTGCCATCTCATGTACAGTATTGCACTGAGCTGTCAAACTGTCAGCTCAGTCCGGCATATTACACTTAGAGAACGGCTCTTGTGGTTTCATCATTGGAGATCAGCTGTCAGTTTGCTCTGTGTGCTCCTGATAGAGATCAGGGAAGCTGCTGTAAAAATGACAGGGGGATGTCACTGATTGCATAGGGAGAGACACTCTCCTGGTTTTATCTGCAGGACTGAGCTGTCAGTTTCACAGCACAGTCCTGTTCTGCATTCATTTCATGAAAGCTACTTTATAAGCCTTCATTTATAAAGTACTGTTATTTGTAAAGTGTTATTTATTTTCAACATGCTAGCCTTTTCTTGCCCTTCATTAACCCTAATACGTTTTTTGAATATTTTTTTAGTAAACTTATGAAATTTGCATTTGTTATTTTTTTATCATCTAATTAAAACATGCCTTGTGCCAGAAACATAATTCTAGTGCAAAGGGGCAAATCCCAGAATAAAATGTGTACTTTTGATGAAGTATAAACTTCTATATCTCCCAGACAGAAGAACACATTTGGGTTAGGATATTGTTGATTGAAACCTGGCTTTTTCATATCATGCTTATTATGTCTAAATCACACTGGGTTAACCATGTTGCAAAACCTTCTCCCATTCAGTTTGATATTCATGGGCTGAAATGGTAGTAACCCTAGGACAGGTGGACAGCAGCTGTCTTTACAGCACCCTGCCACAGTACGTGCAGCTATGTTTGCTTTCTCTGTCTCAGCTTGGGTAAAGGGATTTGCCTTGGATGCCAGAGAACCTTGTCTGAGCATTGGATGGCAAGAAATTAATGGCAGATAAAAGTGTACTCTTGTAGCCTCAGCACACAAAACGAAATATCTTGTGAACTTGTGAGATAGGTAGGTGGATTCTTTTCCTAAAGAAGTTTTACAGAAAGTTTACTTTTACAGTGAAATTTGGCCATATGTTTTACATTTCTCCTCATGCTCTTTCAGATCACTGTACATGACCCAGACCTGCCCTCCCAATGTGCATATTGATCCTATTCCATTTTGAACATACTGCTCCTTTATTTATATGCCAATCTTCATAGAGGTCTGTAAGACTGATGGTTTGCCTATTGTGCTATGAACTGCTGGGTTGTCTACGGTGCAAAAACCCTGAACCTGTTTTTGAAATTTTCTTTTTAACAGAGTCAGTCTCTCTCTCTCTCTCTCTCTCTCTACATATATACAAACACATATACTGTATATACTGTGGGGACCCCAGTACACATGCGTTTGCGACATGATCTATAAAATTAAACAGCTTTCTTTTCTTCCACAGGCAAAAACAAATAGCTTCATTCAGCAAAATGGCAAAGTAACAGGCTTTCTTCAGCAAAACATCAAACACAAAGCAAAAGTCTTTCAACAATATTGTGCAGCATAGTTCGTTTTGGTGGTCTTACCTAGCTCAAATCCACTGGCTTCTGATCAGCCACACATTGCACACACTGTGTCTCTCTCAGCTCCCACCTCCTCTCTCTCACTCTCTCACCTGTGTTACCTTTTTAACAGGAAGGGCTGTAGGGGGAAGTATCTGCCCTCCAAGGTTAACCCCTTTTTAGCTCTCAGCCATACTGACTCTCCACATATCTCCCCCCCCCCCCTCTGTCCTTGGCCAGGGGCCTGGACAAAATGACAAAAGATCGGGGAAAGGGTGTCTCCATTCTGATGTACTTTCCCCGGTCTATGCAACACCAAATTTAAAATCATGAAGGGCGAGGAACCATCTAGTGATTCTGGAGTTCCTATCCTTGTTCTGTGCCATCCAAGTAAGAGGGGCATGGTCTGACACCAGCTTGAAGAATCGGCCCAACAGGTAGTATAGGAGTGTCCCCAGAGCCCATTTTATGGCGAGACATTCTCTTTCCACAAAGGAATACATTTTCTCGGCCGCAGTGAGTTTCCGGCTCAAATATACAACAGGGTGTTCTTTACCCCCAACCACCATCAGTCTGGACCAAGAACTCCTCCTGAAAGTTAGGGGCTACGAGCACAGGATATTGGCACAATGCCTGCTTCAACTTGCAAAACGCTGCTTCTGCCTCACCAGTCCAATGGATCACAGTGCACATTTTTTCCTTTTGTCAGGTCTGTCAGAGGTGAGGCCAGGCTAGCAAAATTAGGAATAAATATCAGGTAATATCCCACAATTCCCAGAAAAGAATGCATCTGCTTTTTCGTGAGAGGATGGGGCCACATTTGAATGGCCTCCACCTTGTTCAACTGAGGTTTAATCAGTCCTCGACCTAACCCAAGCTTACTTTTCTCTTAGTTCACTGTGAATCCTGCCTTTCGGAGGGCATCCAGGACTAACCGGACCTTTTGTAAATGGCTCTCCCAGTCTCGGCTAAAGATGACGATGTCATCCAGGTAAGCTCCTGAGTATTCCTTATAGGGTCTTAGGACTTGATCCATCGCCCTTTGAAAAGTAGCTGGGGCCCCACGTAACCCTAATGGCATTCCAACATACTGCCATAATTCCTCAGGGGTGGCAAACGTTGTTTTCTCTTTGGCTTAATCTGAAATAGGGATCAGCCAGTAACCTTTGGTTAAGCCTTTCTGCTGTTTTGCCTGTGCACTGATCTGCTGTTAAGCCACTGTGGCTTGTTCTATGTGCTTAACCAGCTCCTCCATTTCTTTTCCTGGAGTTTGCAAAGCCTGTGCAGTTTTCACCCAGGACATCAGAGTGGCATGCACCCCTAAATGTGTCCACATTCTCCACCAATTGTGGGGACCCCAGGGGTACACATGCCTTTGTGACACAGTCCAATGAAATTAAACAGCTTTTATTTCTTCCACAGGCAAAAAACAAATAGCTTCCTTCAGCAAAATGGCAAAGTGACAGGCTTTCTTCAGCAAAACATCAAACACAACGCAAAAGTCTTTCAAAAATATTGCACAGCGTAGTGCGTTTTGGTGATCTCACCTAGATCAAGTCCACTGGCTTCTGAGCAGCCACACACACAGAGCTTTCTGTGTGTCTCTCAGCTCCCACCTCCTGTTACACACTCTCTCACCTCGGTTACCTTTTTTTAACAGGAAGGGCTGTAGGGGAAGTATCTGCCCTCCCAAGTTAACCCCTTTTTAGCTCTCAGCCACGCTGACTCTCCACAATACACACACACCAGTTGAACCATATAATCTGCTAAAACATGCTAAGATGCAAAGCAAGATGTGGTCATAATGCTAATAATGGTTGTATGATATGCATGGATTTCCAGCTGCCACTGAAGTTTTCTTCACCCAATGCTTGGTCCTATCATCATATAAGGTTCAAAAACAACCTGAGCAACTGGATAACTGGTCACGGTACAATCATATGTAACTTTGTTTTTAGATAGATGAGGTGAGGCACACAAGTTAAAACACTGATATCATGTTCTCTGGCTTGACATTTCTGTTCTTGGCAAATTTGTGTAACTCGAGATGGTTGGGGGACTGGAATTAAATAGCAGTTTCATACCTCTTAACTTTCGGAAATGAAAAAGAGGGACACCTTCCAGCACAATGTATTTAGGCAATGAACAAACCCCTGCCATGTCCCTAGTTATGTGGACCATTACGAATTTATATGTCAAAAATGATTGGTTAATCCCAGATCTATTCTTTTTTTACCATTACTTTTCCTTTTTGCTGGCTTTTGAAATAGAATATAAGATAATAAGGTAAAATAAAGGTTTACATGCAAAATAACACTTTTGTTAAGTAAATAGAACCTTTTCGTAGATATCTTTACATCAGACCAACAAGAGGGATCGAGGCTCCAAATGAGGGATAGATGGAATGTATTTATTCTTTCCATTGAGTTAAAATGAGGTCTGGGCTTTGACCCGGCCATTCTAAGACTTTGGGTTCTCGGTTTTAAACCACTACAGTGCAGATAAGGCTGTGCGTGAGAGCTGTTTTACTGAAAGGTGAACATCCATCATAGTCACAGGCTGGATGAAACTGGATTCTGGTCTTCTCAGACTAGAAACACTTTTTCATCATGTTTGCTGTGTCAACCATGTGGCTTTTGGCAAATTCTTAATGATATTATACTTTTTTTTTCTCTCCAGAACGTTATCCTAGACATTTTTTAATACATTTCTTCTGCTCTATTATGGCATTTGTTTAGATATGATCTCTTATACCCTCTTGTTCCTCCAGAGGTAGGTGTAGATATTTTTTAGATCACGTGACACTATAATTACATTTAGGTTGATGCTGGATGTAATATAATTATGTGACATCTGGAGGTAGCTTGTTGCAGGTGTCTGTTTGCGTCCAAAGCCATTTAGATCAGTGTGGCTTGTTCCTTTCCTACTTCCAACCACACTGTTATTTTTGCTCACTCTCACATTGAGAAGCCTTTATTAGGCTGTGGGTGGGGCTAAGCTGGGTAGCAGTATTTAAAAGGACCAGGCAACATTTCTCCATGTTTTTTTGGTTTTATGTTGACGAATTAACAATGTGACAATAGCGTAGTTGTACAACAACAAAAGTATGGCAAAAAAAGGCACTTTCTAGTTATGGCACAAGGCAGTCCAAAAAAGGCTGATGAACAGGTGTCAGTGTATTCTAGGAGTGCTCGGTAGACAGTTTTTTTTTTGCTGGCATAAAGGGGCCTCTTCATAGGGTGCTGTACTGGCTATACTGGATGCAGAATGAGCCAATCCAGATGTAGGTTGTGTAGCGCCCTAGTGGAAAGGGTGCTATTAAATTTAGTGTTTATCAGATTGTATGTGATCTGATACTAATTTGTTGTTTGGTTCATGTGGTTTTCTCCCTAAACAATCTATCATTGCTTGCCATCTGTCTGCTGCTAGAGTTACTGCAAGGTGTGCCCTGGTGATAGAACAGAGCAACCAATAGGTTTGCTATGAGTAGATATCCCTCTTCAGCCAATCACTGTTGAACGATAGCCAACAGTGATTGGCTGGAGCTCAACACTCCCCACACTGCCGGGTACACCACATGTAATCCTCTTGTGTCCAAAATGGCTGTCCAAATTTTGGGAGATCTCTGTGTCCAATCAAACACAATCTCCCCCAATATAGCCCCTAGAAGCCCTGTAGAGAGGACAATTTAATCATCTGGCAGGCTTCCCTAGTGTGGTAAGCATTGACATTTGTTCCACCAAACTATCACAAAAGAGAGGCAAGGTACAAAATACTCGTTACCCATCTCTGTATATCAGATGCTAGCATTATGATATATTTGTAATATATTACAAATTACGTTATATGATAATATAAGCTGGTACTGTGTCTACTCAAAATGCACAACCATTCAAATTATGGAATAAAACATATCTTCTCTTTTTTTACTATCTAAAACGTGTTTATATCTTTTTAAATTTGGTTTGCTTATGGATAGTATTAAAGTGCAGTTCAAGCATAAACATACAGGGTTCTAGCACCTATATTATTTTGTATTGCTGTTTACAGCTCTAGTACTGAATTTGTAATGGCAATAGAGATGTACAAAGTGGTATTACTTGTGCTTGAATATTTTCAACGGAAGCCTGCATATCTGTCACTCATTACAGCTTAGAAACTATAATATGGACATATATTTGTAGCTGATGATTGACAGGTCTGTGTCAAATGATCCTTGCCTTCAAAAATACAAACTGTTAGGGAGAAGGAATGCAAAAATAAGTTTGACACACATTGTATCGCAGCTGTGTTTGACCTTAAAACATGTCCTTTATTTGCTTATTATGTATATCTGGAGGAGTAAATGTCACCCGTGGAATGGGGAAAACAAGAAGTGTGTCAAACTATCAATGCTATCATTCAGCTCTAATGGCGGTTTATGAGATTTTGAGCTAATGTGTCTCAGAAATAATGTGCAGGTGTCCATTACAGTGCAGACCTTCAAGTCTAAAGAGCAGTATCACAGTGATAAATTTTATACAGTGCAGTCACTTTGCAGAGAAAGGACAGACTAAAAGCACAGTAATGATAATATATTACATTGTTTCCAAGCTATAAAAATTGATTCTACAAGAATAGATTTTGTGCTGTAAAATATACCAACAAATGTGTATTCATTTCTTGAGCAGGTTGGAATTCAGAAGTCCCAGTGGTATGAAACATTTCTGTGTAATTATACTGTGATGATTAGTGGTATGGAGCAAATAACAGAGCTCAGCATTCAGAGAGGAGTGCTGTGGATAATGTAGCATAGTGCACAGTGCAGTGTATACAGAATAGGGCAGTCTGGAGTATATTTCAATTAGCACAGTGTACAAAGAGGACAACCCACCATGCACACATCTCTCATGGCCACCTCAGAGCTACCATGAACAGATCAGCAGGTTGTCGCTGAGGTTGCAGGCAGATTTGCACATACTGGCCATCAGCCTTTGTTTTCTTCCAAGACTTCTCTATGACATGGCATGAAATTCTATTTATTTATTTCCCATTTCATTACTGACCCTGGTCTTGTGGAGGGCTATTAATTCCTGGGTTTCATCTTTAAAAAAGGTAATTTTTGATGTATCTATATATAAAGTGATAAACTTTGCAAAGCTTGGTTGCAAGCAGGTTGCAGTGTACTTCCTAACATGCTCTGCTGTTCACGTAGCCTTATAGCGGCACATCTCTAGAGTGAGATCATTTAAGGCATATCCATGCCTCCCAACATTCTGAAACCAGAAAGAGGGACACAATAGGTCCCTAATAGCCACAATTAACAACTAATGTACCCTGAGGGGGCATTTTATGTGCGGACGTCAAAGAGGATTCCCGGAAACAGCAAACACAGGCGGATCTGTGAGTGCCAGAATGCCTGCAGGATAATGGACATAGATAGTGGCATATTAGACAGTGACAGGATATTCATTTATTCATAGCATGTGTTTTTAAACTGATTTTTAAAAATAAATTGTTTTAAATATACTACATTATTGGAGCTTCTGTTGCCATTTCTCCGAGTTGATAAGAGCTGAAGCGCACAGTGCGTAGAAGTCGCCAACTGCCTGCAGAGTCAACAGCTATAGACCTCCACACTTTGTGTGGTCTTCAGATTGGCACAACAACAGTGCGTAGAGAGCTTCATGGAATGGGTTTCCATGGCCGAGCAGCTGCATCCAAGCCTTACATCACCAAGTGCAATGCAAAGCATTGGATGCAGTGGTGTAAAGCACGCCGTCACTGGACCCTAGAGAAGTGCAGTCGTGTTCTCTGGAGTGACAAATCAATCTTCTCTGTCTGGCAATCCGATGGACGTGTCTGGGTTTGGTGGTTGCCAGGAGAACGGTACTTGCCTGACTGCATTGTGCCAAGTGTAAAGTTTGGTGGAGGGGAGATCACGGTGTGGGGTTGTTTTTCAGGGGTTAGTTTCAGTGAAGGGAACTCTTAAGGTATCAGCATACCAAGACATTTCGGACAATTTCATGCTCCCAACTTTGTGGGAACAGTTTGGGGATGGCTCCTTCCTGTTCCAACATGACTGCGCACCAGTGCACAAAGCAAGGTCCATAAAGACATGGATGAGCGAGTTTGGGGTGGAGGAACTTGACTGGCCTGCACAGAGTCCTGACCTCAACCCGATAGAACACCTTTGGGATGAATTAGAGCAGAGACTGCAAGCAAGGCCTTCTCGTCCAACAGCAGTACCTGAGCTCACAAATGCGCTTCTGGAAGAATGGTCAAACACTCCCATAGACACACTCCTAAACCTTGTGGACAGTATTCCCAGAAGAGTTGAAGCTGTTATAGTGGCAACAGGTGGGCCAACTCAATATTGAACCCATTAAAGTTCATGTGCGTGTAAAATAAAACACAATGTAAAACAAGTTTTCAAAAAATGTAAAAAGGTTGGGGAAAAAGTAATTTTTGGTTTCGGCCTGACGATTTTTAAATTAAATTAAATCTTGTTTTCGGTCCAAAAAATTCATTTCAGTGCATCCCTAATTTGCACGTATACACTTTAATTTGTGTTTATGCACTTTTGTTTATTTAGCACTGTTTGTGTGTTCAGTTATGTGAGAAGGGGGGTTATATGCACTTTATGATTGTATACAAACACTTTTTTTTTATAGCACATGGATGGATACTTTTGTTGGTGATTGTGGTTATTCTAATTATTTTAGGCTAGGTTCTTTTTTTTTTAACGCAGTACATAACATTTTGTTATGTTTCATTTATACTGTTCTTTTTTTTTAAAACAACTATTTGATAACCTTACACACAAACGTTTTAGTTAAGTGTAGTGTAACACTTTGATTGTTAAGTAATGCATTTATTATAGAGGTCTACACATCTGTCCAAAAGAAGAACTGAAAAGGAAAGAGGGACAAAGGGACTGGATCCAGGAGAGGGACAGTCCCTCCAAATTAAGCAATTGGAGGTATGCATTTCCCCACCCACTATTGCCTCAAATTACTGCTATTCTAACTAGATTTGAAATTGCTGATTGTTTTTTTGAGGGCCTGCTGTAATGGAAGCTGTACATGAGGACCTGCAGTGCAAGGATCTCCCTGCCCCTACTTTATTTATTATATACTGATTATGACTGATTGTTATGAGTTATGTTAATGTGCAGCTATGTAAAGCATGGCATAAATTGTTGGAGCTATATAAATACCAAGAATAAATAATGTGTCTCTGTGATTTCTCCACCTCCCCCTATCAAGATCAGATGTGAGAGGAGGAACACAAGTCCTTCTCCTCTACTAGGGTGGCTACCTCAACACAAAGACAAAGCATGGGGAAGCCAGGGTAGTTTTGTCCTAGGGAAAACGGTCAGTTGCAGAGAACCTCCAGTTAATGCTTGTGTGACTAGTGCTTGGCCCTCAGCTTGACAATATTATACTGTATATTATATTACATCAACCAGCAGCAACAGAATTGATATGGCACTGAAACACAATATGATCACTGAGCAAGTTAATTTCAAGTTGCAGCTCTACAGACCATCAATCAACAATACTTGCTGAAGATAGCTGTACAGACATTTCTCTTGAGTTCAAATGGACATGCCTCTGTCTCCTGCCTTTGTACCTCGCTACCTGACTTGATTTGACCCATGGCTTGTTTGACCACCATCTTGGATCCTGCTCTGCACTCCGCTGCCTGCCTGGTTTTAACTACAGCTCAGCCTGACCTGATCCAGTGTCGGAACTCCAGATTGCACGTTGTGATCACCACTGGCACCTGTGCTCAGGGCCGGATTCCCGGCAAGGCCACCGCGGGCCGGCTTCGGGGCGGCACTGAGCAGAGGGGCGGCACAGGTTTGAAGTCACCCGACGCCCAGAACATGGGAGTTCCGGGCGCTGGGCGGTAATTTGTCTTCTACGTTTAGCTCTGCTTTGCACAAGCAGAGCTAAATGTAGAATAGGAGAAATCACCCGTTTCTTTACAAGTAATCTTGGCGATGTCACCGAGATCACTTGTAATTAGACTGCCGGTCCGTCCTCTCCCCGCCGCCCCCCTCTTTTCCCTGCACTTACCTCTCTCCATGCTGCGTCCTCCCGGCTCCGTGCCTCGCCACCGAGTATGGAGAGCGGGGAGCAGAGCGGCAGGGTTACTCCGTGTGGGGGGTTCGGATGGGGTGCAGCGCATTGCCGAACCCGGCCTTAGGGCGGCAGGGAGGGTAAATCCGGTCCTGCCTGTGCCACTCGCTGTACACTCAGACTCTGTTCCCAACTCCAGAGTCTTTGGGACACAAGCTGCAAGCGAAGCCTCCTCCTCCCACATTCAGTCTCCACCCAGGTACACGACAGGTTCCTGAACACTTGGACAGAAGGTAAAGCCACCCCAATACGTTTTATTTGTCATATCATTTTAGTAATTGATTTTTTCCCCCTATAAAGCAAGCCCAGAAGTGGGATATACTGTAAATATATTATAAGGAAAAGTAACACAAAATTTCTGGTGCAAATGTTGTTTTCCTTTAGCCTTATAGCGGTTTCATAGTGAGAAGAGGAAGATTCAATTTATTTCTGCCATAGATAACCACAGAAAATTTCGTCCATACACTCCTATGTGTTTGGGGGCAAGCACGTTTGCTTCATTCGCTTGCTTCATTTGCCTATCAAGCAGAAGATCACTGCTGACAGATTCCTGATGGACAGCTTGTGTGTCCTTTTTTTTCTTCTTTTTTTTATAATATCACCAAGAGGAGGACTTATATTAACTTCTACTCCTGAGTGCTATGCCTTAAAGGGAGTGTAGACTATAGAATACATTCTCTCTTGTTTTCCACTACTATGAATAGCTCTACCCCCAAATAATAATTTTCAGTCCAATCAGCTCAGTTGTGCTGACAACATACCTGTAAGCTTCATTACAATGTACCATCAACAGCAACATCCAATGCTGGTGAGCATGCAAGCCTTTTTAAATCCCTATATAATGGTAACCCCTTCCAACAATCTTCTTTCATTTGCACTCTTTTGGTTTATTAAATCTATACCAGGGAAAGCATTTTATTTTAGCTGCTCGATTAGTGCAAAAAATACTTGATTACTCCATATGTGATCTCTTATTAGTTACATTGTTATCTGCTATCTCAGTGGACACTCCCCCCCTGTTATGGAGCAGAAGGGGAGGGAGGTGTTCAGTAGTCCTGTCCTAGGGCATCAATGCTGAAAAAGTACATGTATACTAAGTAAAATGATTATCTTAAGATAAACAAAATAGATATGCAAAGAAACCGCCAGCCAAATGGAAGAAAAATTCCAGCTTACTGGATCAATTTTTTGCTATCTTTCATCTACAAAAGATCTTTTGTATGAATGACCCTCCTAAAAAGGAAACTATGGGGTGAGTGAATTACACTCATTGAAACTGTCACACGTCAGCTCTATTGATCGGGAAGTGAGCAAACACATACTGTCGCTCGCTCACGTCCCGATATCTCCCTGCAGAGAGTGGTGACGGCCAGTCACCACTTCCCACAGGTATTCCCCCCCCCCCCCTTTCCGATCCTCCAGCGCTGACTGGAGGAACGGATGGGGGAGGGGGCGGGCCTAGCTGGCTCTGCCTCTAGATAGGCAAAGCCTGCTGTTCATCAGCCAATGAGGTGGATCTCGACAGTATTGTACAATAGCCCACTATATACTGAGCTTTGGGTCAACGGAGGATGTTAGTATCTGTCTTCCCGTGACCCTAAAGAAAACTATGGGGGGGGGGGAAGGTTACCCCATTGTTCTCTTTTAAAAGGGACACTAAACTAAGTTAACACTTACAAATGCATTTAACTATTAACAAAAATGTAGCTTATGTGTGTATCACTCGTCTGTAGATCCTCAAATCATATGAATTGGTCCTGACACTGTCCTTTCTTCTGGAGGGTGATTACTTTTGTTCCCCATGGTCCCTGTGTGTGTTGTAAAGTAGCCACCGCTCCAAGCTCACTACCATGATGGATTACAATCTCAATACAAATTAGTAAACTAAAATATGATTGTAATCTATCATGGAAGCGAGCTTGGAGCAATGGCTTTACAACACACACAGGGACCATGGGAAACAGAAGTAGCCACCCCCCAGAAGAAAGGAAAGTGTCCACACCAATTCAGAGATGATTTGAGGATCCACAAATAAGTGACATTTTTGTTAGTTGTTATGGTATGTAAATGCATTTTTAAGGTTTACCTCCTGAGTTTAGTGTTACTGCAAAAATTATAGTTTAGACAGCTATATCATGTAGATTGGTATTTTTTTTTCTTTGTTGGGAGTGTGTAGCAGGTGAGTTTGGTAATGGCAGGAAAAACACAGATTGAAAAAAATGGGCAAACATGTTTAAATTGAAATATTTTAAGGACTGTCCGTCTTTTGGAAAGAAATCCCTCTATTTGGTCTCATGTAGATCACCAAAAATAATGCACCATTTATTTACCCAAAATGTTAAACTACACTAAACATTTCCTCCAACCTCTCTATGATTGCATTTGTTATTTTGGAAAACCAGTATACAGAAGAGTAGTTGGAAAAAAGACTTGTTTCTACATGGTGCAAGTTGAGCGGTACATGGCAAGTGGGTGTGCTTAACCTACATACGCTGTGCTCTTCCTCTTTTCTATCTGGGATAGTTGGGCAGTATGCAAAGGATTTATATTTCTGCCCTACCACACAGCACATACTTGTCTGGCAGGGCAGGGGACCTGATTCTCTACAGCAGGGGTGGCAAACTCAAATTCATCGGGGGCCGCATCAGCTCCCCCCCGCTCGTAGCGCCGCTCTCGGCGCTCAAAGAAAGCCAGCCCTGCTACGGTGCAAAAACCACTTGCCCGGCGCCCGGAACTACATGTCCCGGGCGTCGGGCAATACGAATTCCACACCCCTGCGTGGGCCACATTACAAGGTCCGGCGGGCCGGATTCGGCCCGCGGGCCTTGTGTTTGCCACCCCTGCTCTACAGCAATGTCTTCTCACTGCTTTAGCCTGTGACAGGACAGGAAAAGAGAAGCAGTTGGCAGATGAGCTAATTTCTCTGTCAGTCTCCTATTTCTTCCCATCAGCTTGCTCCTTGCTTGCACATGAGAACTCCAGCACAACTGACTGTCTCCTTCTGCTGCTTTCCCCTTCTCCTAGTTGGGAGCTCTGCCATGTAGTGGATTATAACAGGCTTATACCAGGTCAAATTCAAGTACATGCACAGCTTGCATACAAAAAATACATTTAATGATATATTAATAAATACAGAATTGTATCATCCACGATTGTTTGTCTTTTGTATCTGCCTGGAGTCCAGTTTTAAAATGTTTCTACTTTTTAAAATGTAATTGACCTCATCACCTACACACATCTCTGCCCTCAGATAAAGCAAATGAAAAAAAAAACTTTAAATACATTTTCTTGACAGAACTACTTAGATATTCAGCGAGAATACCAGTTATGTATTAAGCTGATTCACAACCTTCTTGCTTGATGAAGGACTTGGGCACTGTAGCTATTTGGGAACATACAATTAGGACTCCCATATGCATTATTCAAAAATAAGCCTGTGTATATGGCAACATTTGCAATTCTTCACCTTTTTTATATTGATGTCACATGCTTTGGAGCACTATTTTACAGTTGACAGACAAGCATGACATTCAGAAGCTGTATGACACCTCATAGGGACATATTATGTTCAGTGAGAATGCTGTTAACCTGTCATGCAACAGTGGTTCAGCTGTAAAAACACTACATATATGTGACAGAGAAAGAATGTCGCTCATTCATTCCTATGTCTCACTTCATGAGTGTGTGACAGTGTTAGCAGTTTTATGGCTGTAAAATGCAGACTCAGAAT
>NW_017307419.1:501856-520821 GCF_000935625.1 Nanorana parkeri | reverse complement strand
TATATACACATATCTATATATAAAAATATATGTGTGTGTGTGTACAGTATACATGTATGAAAAAGGAAAACAAATTATATTAGACGTTTTCACTAATAATAGCTTCAGAAATTAAAGCATTTTTTTTTTCTAATTCTTTATTAAAGAACAGCATAAAATGTATACATCAAAAAGGGGCATCCCCCATACCAAAATAAAACTGAAAGTGTTATCAGTACATTTATGTGCAAAACATCAATAAAGTAAAAGCATTCTTAGCGTGAAGGTTCAAACCATTGGTTAGCACATGGAAAACAACCAACTAAACTCGTAGTTTCAATTAAGTATACATTTGTAACATCAACAACCACCACCACTCCATGCAATCATGGCTGCAAGAGACATTTAGCAGAGGGTTACTCAGTGGAGGTGAATCTCCAAATACTTAACGTTAGGGTCACTATAGTTAGGAGGGAAGAAGCAAGGGAAGCCCCATCCCAGTTACATCTGGAAGTGTTAAGGGTAAGAGGTATCACCCACAGTGGAATGGCAAAAAGAAAAAGGAAGGTGCAGAAGCAAGAAGTCACGGTCCTTCCAGTGCCAGCCACCGCAAACACAGGACTACTCTGACATAGTCCAAGTACCGGAAGTGAAGCCAGGCACCCCAGACAGAGTTGAACCTCTCTTCAGTGTTGCGTATGGCAGATGTAAGTTCTTCCATTCGATAGATTTCATTGACCTTCGCATACCAAAGGCGGAGAGGGGGGAACAAGTCTGTCGCCGTAGCGCCGGGATACATGCCTTAGCAGTAGAGAGCAAGTGGATGGAAAGAGAACGTTTGTACTTGGCTATGGAAGTATTAGTCATATATAGAAGGTAGGTAGCTGGCTTGTCACCTAGGTCTCCCATGGTGAGCTGTTTCAAGACATCCCGGACAGAGTCCCAGAAAGGCCGTATCTTGGGGCAGTACCAAAAGATATCGGTCCCTACATTGTCCCTACTTCGGATTCACATCTCCAGCAGGTGGAAGGCACCAATTGGTTGAACCAGTGTAGGAGGGCAGGTGCCCAGTACAACCTGGAGAAATCTTGTAACCTTGTTCCTGAAACTGGTTAGCAATGAATGCCTTGTGGGCAAAGAGCAAGATTTTTTCCTGTTGGCCATCTGAAAAGACCTGACCCAACTCTGTTTCCAATTTCCAGAGGAAAGGAGGGCAGTAATCCTGGGGAGGAGATGACAACAGTCGGTAGATGGAAGCAATAACGTGTTGTGTCGGTTGCCCGTCTACATAAGGTCTCAAAAGGCATCAAGCCCATGCATAGGTAGGCAGAGCGGGGGATAGACAGGAGAAAATTTCTAAGCTACTGGTAAGGTAACGGCTAACACGGCAGATTTAGAAAGGTTCATCCTAAAATTGTTAAGTAGACTGTATTGGACAAAGTCATGGAGGACATAAGGAAGGGATGTCGAGGGATCGTGGAGGAAAAACAAGAGGTCATCCGCGAAGGCAGCCACTTTGTGTTCCCCCGAGCGTTTGGAGAAGCCAACAATACCCTGGTTAGCCCGGAAGGTGCATAGAAGAGGTTCCAACTAGGGATGTCCTGATACCGTTGCTAGCATCGGTATCGGGCCCAATACAGGGCATTTTGACAAGTACTTGTACTTGTCAAAATGCCCCGATGCCTAGCGCCGAAGCTTGCTCTGTTTTTTTCTTACCTTCCGTGCCGTGATGGCTGGGGTCCTCTGGGAAGGCTGGAGGAGCATCACGTCACTGCTGTGGGCGGAGCTCCAGGTGGGGTCTAATGTAGTTGGCCGGAGACCTGGAGCTCCGCCCACAGCAGTGACGCGACGCTCCTTCGCTCTGCTGCTCAGTGCCGCCGACGTCGTCCTCACATAGGAGGAAAGGAAAGAGGAAGAGGAAAATCGGCAGCTCGTGAGGCACCTCCATTGCACAGGCACCATCAACTAAGGGCCTGTGTTCAAATCATGTTAGTAACATGATCCATCCGATTCCAATCTATGGATCATGATTTTAAACTAATACTCTATATGAAGTATACACTATAGTACACACACTACTGTATTAGTTTAAATCATGATCTATAGTACATACATAACATGTAGTTGTTATGGGGAAAAGCCCTGACCCCATAGTTCTCCTTTAAAAGGCAATACTTCTGAGCCACCGAACTGCTAGATTCTGTTTGGAGGTGTGATGCTATAGAGAGTTCCTATAAAATGTGTTGTCCAATCAGATAGTACTGTACTATGGACTGTACTGTACTATGGATCATGATTAACCTAATCATGTTATCAGGGGCGTAACTAGAAATCACAGGGCCCCATATGAAAAGTATCGGTAATTGGTATTGGCAATTACATGAGGGCCAGTACTTGTATTTAAAAAAGTGGCATCGGGACATCCCTAGTTCCAACGTTGACAAAAATAAGGGGGGAGAAATGGCAACCCTGTCTAGTACCATTAGTCAGTGGGAAATAACTAGAACATGATTGTTGACATACACAGCAGCAGTAGGACGCAAGTACAATGCAGCTATCCAGCGGTGCATGTTGGAACCTAGACCTACATGGTCTAGAACTGCATGCATAAAAGGACAATTAACCAGGTCAAAGGCCTTCTCCGGATCCGTAGACAGAAGAATCAGAGGGGCCCCTTGTGAACGTGCACAGTGGACAATGTTCAGGGCTCTAATGGTACTATTGCGTGCCTCCCTCGTAGGGATAAAGCCCACTTGGTCGAAATGCACAAGCCCCTGCAGATGAGGGAGCAGGTGATAGGCCAAGATCTTGGAGAACAGTTTAAGATCACATTAAAAAGCGCAATAGGGCGATAGCTCCCACATTGAGAGGGGTCCTTATCTGACTTTGGAATAAGTGTAATATGGGAGTGGAGGAAGTCTTCCGGCACAGCCAAGCCATTCAGTATAGGATTGAGGGCTTGCACAAAATGGGGGGAAGAGCAACATGGAAAAGGACTTATAATAAGTCATGGTGTAACTATCAGGGCCCAGTACATTTAGTAGTACATTTCGACCAGTTTGAGCCTGCGGTAAGGCTACCTCCATTTCCTCCACCATGATGGGAGCCTCCATGTCCCGCTGAGCCTCACTGGAGAGTACCGGCAGACCCGAACGAGACATAATATGCTAGCATCTTGGAGGCCATGTCAGAGTGTGTATCTGGGCTCCCAGGGGACGCAGGTTGTACAAATCTCGATAGAACAAGAGAAACTCCTCAGCAATGGCCTGTGAAGTTTAGTCCCCGAAGAGGAGACAAAAGTAGGTATAAACTGTCGAGATTGTTGGCATGGCAGTGCTCGCGCTAAGAGGCGACCTGGCTTGTTGGAAAATTCATACATAGACCGCCTACCACGCAGTAGGCGCTTCTTGAGTTTGGTGAAGAACAGAGCATTAAGGTCCTCTCTGACTAGCAGCAGCTCCTGGTAAGTCTGTCGCGCTAGGGACTGCTTATGTACAGTTTTGGAGGTGGCGCAGATGAGAAAAAAAGGTGTGTAGTCTCCAGGGTACAAGAGCGTTTAGGTTTCGCTCCCTGACGGATAAGTAGGCCCTGTAGGACACATTTGTGTGCCTCCCAAACCGTAAGCGTAAAAAGAGATAGAGAGGCATTAACTGCGAAAAAGGAGCAAAGTTCTTGTTCAAGAACCATCCAAAACGCTGGGTCTTGGAGTAGAGAATCTGAAACACACCTGTAGTAGGCCAAGTCCGAAGTGGATCTTAGGCTGAGGATAAGGCAAAGACGTGGTCAGGCAGGCAGGGTCGTCAACAGTCTGGCAGCGAGGTACAAAGTCGGGATCCAGGAGAGTAGTCAGAAGGCAGACTGAGGTCTTCACACGATCGGGCAGCAAGGTACAAAATTGGCAGGCAGAAGAATGGTCAGGAAACAGGCAAGAGTCACGGTGTAAATCCAGCATATAACACAAAGGCAGCTCACACAGGAACTAACCCAAATCAACGGGCTCTGAGCACAGTAAGTGCCCGGTATTTAAAGCCTGAGATGATTGCAGATCTTATACAGCTGGTTGGCAGGTGGAGCCAAAGTGTCCATAAGGAGAGTTGCTCAGTACACCGAACCTGCAGCAGAATGGCCAGGTCTGTGCACTTCCGCGCCAGAGACCCAGGTTCAAACCCCGAACAGGGGCTGTTCAGACAGGTATGTGACAGAATCATTGAGGCTCCAAGAAGAACATTTAGCCTGTACATCTAGCATGTCAAGTGAGATATGTATAGGGGCGTGATCCGAGTTGAGTATGTTGCCAATGGAGGCTGAGACCAGGGAAGGTAGGTACTTATGTTGAAAAAAAGTAATCCAATCTGGAGTACGTATAGTGTACTGGAAAAAAGAAAGTGTAGTCCCGCTTATCGGGATTGAGTAAGCACCATGCATCAATCAGGTAAAACGACTGTAGCTCTTGCTTAAGCCGACACAGGCAAGAATAGGATAAGTGAGACGAGCCTCTGTAAATGTCGACAAGGGGATCCACGGCAAAGTTGAAGTCTCCCCCCAAGACCAGAGTGCCCTCCAAAAAGTCAACTAGAACCGGGAGAACTGTGGACAGGAAGGACACATGTTTAGAGTTGGGTAGGTATACATTTGCAAATGTAAACAGGCAACCATTGATTTCCCCCTTCAGGAAGAGATGGCGACCATTAGAATCAGCCCAGTCAGCTCTGTAGGACCAGGGAACAGATTTAGAGACTAGGATGCTGACACCCTTAGATTTGGAGATTGGGAAGGTACTATGATAGACCACAGGGTACTCTCTATTGCTAAGGGTGGGGAGCCGGTCACAACTGAAGTGCGTCTCCTGGAGGAAGACCACCTGAGACTGCATTGCTTTCAAGTCCATCAGCAGTCTACGCCTCTTTTCTGGTAGGTTTAGGCCACAGATATTCAGAGAGGTAAGCCTGAGGGGGCCCATAATGTCTTCCTCAGAAAGCTGGCCCCAGAGGGATAACAGGCAGATGGTAGCAGAGGTAGAAGGAAAGCAAAACCAAGGACAAGGGAGACCAGGAATAGGGAGCAGGGAGAGCAAGGGAAGAGAGGGTATAGATAGGACAATGCAAGAGGGAAGGAAAAACACTAGGAGAGAGGCAGATAGGAGAGGCAGCAAGAAGAAGAGAGAAAACAAACAAGTACGTACCGTGGAGAATACGCCAACCTTTCATGTCTTGGTAAAAACTGGTTACAATCGTTTGCTTTGTTCTGGAGGATGCAAATTACTAACTTCCAGGGACGTCAGGGATGGAGAAAGATCATATAGCATAGCATGTAATGTAAAACAGCAGCTAGTAAAGCGGGTACAATACTATCCTGCAATAGATAAAAACATAATTCTACCACTTTATAAATCACTGGTGCAGGCTTGCCTTGAGTATGTTAAGTTTTGGCCACCCAACCTCAGGAAAGACATCCTCAAACTTGAGGGCTACAAAATTAATAAAAGGGGATGGAGGACGTGAGTTATGAAGATCGCCTCCAGAAATAAAATGTGTTCTCTTTAGAGAAGAGGCATTTAAAAAGTGATTTGATTGCAATTTTCTAATTTATAAATGGGGACCGCAGCATCAGGAATAAACTGTGTGAACTAAGTACACTAAAGATGACACGAGGCCACAATATAAGGTTGGACAAGAGCTGGTTTAATCTAAGATTGCATAAAGGGTTTTTTAATGTAAGAGCAGATAGTGGTATCAGCGGAAAGCACTGATAAATTCAAGACACACTAGGGCAAGTTTTTCAGTATATAGAATATACAGGGATATGGGAACTATTAGTGACATGTACACATACAGGTTTAACTGGATGGACCTGTGTCTTTATTCAACCTTACCAACTATGTTACTAAAATATGATTGGATAACATTTGTGGCATTAAAATTACAACATACCCTAAATATGTAATAACCAGTTCCCTAACTACTACTTTCCGCACTCTATTTTCTGGCTAAAAAGGAATTATATATTGCCTACCCTGTAATATGGAATTTCGGGTAGCCTTACCATTAGAGATGACAGCCCTGTACCTTCCTATCCCAAATGAGTTTTAATTAACCTGGACTAATTGAATTATTTGAATTCATCAAATACCTACTGACATCAGGTTCACTGAATTGGAAAATGGCTCTATGAAAATATGAAGTCACTAAGAAATAGGTCATTTTGGTAATTATGTAGCATGGAAATCTAATCTAATCCTACCATGTATCAGCAATTACATAGCAATGATAATGTGCCAATGACAGGAGCTCATTTGAAGAATCCTATATTAAGATGCTTTTAAAATCAATTTATTTTATTTTATAGAGGTAATAACATTTACATTTATTTGGCCAGTTAAAACAACTACAGACTTATGATTTGGGAACAGATATACAGTATGTATGCAGTGCAAATGCGAATACATTCAGCATAGAAGAATGCACAGCCTGGGAAATAAATGGCATATCTGTACTCGGTTTTCCCCTGCTGCTCTAAACAATTCTTTACACTGAAAAAGAGGCCCTGCTGGGTATGCTGAATAGTGATAGACTACATCTCCAGCATACGAACCCACACCTTTCTGAATGTTTTTCTGAACATGTGTAACTTTAATTCTTATGGAATAAAGGACAAACCCAACACTTTGTTCTTCGTTCTGAAATCCGTAGATGCAAACCATATCCCAACCAGACTTTAGTTGTAGGTTGCATGCTAAGGTTGCAAAAACAGACAAAAATTAAATCTGGAAGCACCAGTTCCACCAGCATCACTGCCACCCTTAGTCTGCAAAACCTAAATCCATTGTGCCAAACAGGTATGTGGATGGTATTGTAACTGTTACCAATTCAATATGATTGATCCACATTGCTTTATATAAATAACTGGAAAACTAACTAGACATGCCACAAAAGAGTATTAAAGCCTTTTACATTTCTAAACAGTAAAATTATTATTTCCCTTTATTTTGCATGACATCTCTTTTCTAATACTTGACATTAGGTAAATAATCTATGGTCTGTTTTAGACTATACTTTCATTCAGTCACTATACAGATAATAAACAGAAATGTTTAGTGGAACCTCTGTGGCCATTTTGATGTTAAGGTTGTACCTAATTAAATCCTCACTGATCTCTCTTTTCAGAGGTTTTATAATTGGGATTTAATTTAATTTTTGCAGATCTTACAAATTCCTTCTCTGCATGTCATGGCTCGGCCGTCTGGCCTTGTTCCTCTAACAGCAGTGTAATTCTGATTGTTTTAACATTGATTTTCACAATTTTAATGATGACGGTGAGTTAAGCTGGCATCATTGATCAAACGTGGATCTCTCCTTTCAGCTGTCTCTGTGATGGACCTTTACATTCCATTGAGTAGCTCATTAGTCATGTGCAGAAGTAGCAGGACACATTGCTTTGCTGCCAGTGTCAGTGCATAAGGAGGGGCCTGTGTCCTCAGGGTAGAAAGTTCAGATATAACCAAGGTACAGACATCTTTACTGTATCACAGAACACTTGGAAGAAGGACTCAGTGGTATTAAAGAGTAACTCCACTTTAAAACAATATATCCAATTGCGGCACAAGGCTTTTTGTAATTTGAATTACTGAAAATTACTCCTTGTTCAAGCTGAAGCCAGCTATGATTTTTTTTTTTAAAGGGCAAAATACTCAGTTTTTTTGACCAGTTGGTGTACAAAACACGAGAAGAAATGTAATTGGTTCAATGGTGTTCCATGTCAAAATGTTGACCATAAAATCCTGACATGTTGACAATAAAATGCTGATGCATTGACTCCTCTCAAGACCCATCAATGCCCCCTGAAACACGTTGACTCTTTTAGTGCCCATTCCCATTGTTTCCATTGCACTGTGATCCGTTGCGTTCCGTTTTTCAACGGATGTCTACATATCTGGATTCCAGGACCTCCTCTTATGTTTTAGGTGCCTTCTTGTGTGGGGCAGATACAAATTCTTTGGTTTCCTGCACAGCTTTGTTGTGTCTCTTAATGATGCACACATTTTTACATCACTAAAAAGGTCATTTTTGGGACTCCCAGCAATGACACACAATACGCAGCAATGACACACAATACATTGTCAGTGCATCCATTACTCTGTATGTTTACATTTTTTTAAAGAAATACCTTTGCTTGTAGATGACATCAGCAGCATCAAATGTCATTCAAATTAAAAGCCTTTTGTCTTGTAGTATGAGCCTCAACCGGAGTCTAGCAGTATTAGCTATTCATTAGTTTGCTCCCTAGTATCCTCTTGTTTCAGGATTGTTAGTGGACAAAGAAAAAAAAAAGTTGTTTTCTTACTGGCTTTAAAAAAGGATAGCAAGGTAGAAGCGGAAATTAACTTTTCTGTAAGCATATGTTACATAACCAGACCTTTGAGATTGAGCATCAAAAAGTACCATGTGACTTGCCATTTGCATGGCATGGCATTGCAAATCACAAGTAGCTGTCTTGGTAACATAAATTAGAGCACCAGCCCTTTGGTATCTATGGGTATATCCTTTCAGTAAGCCTATGGTATTATATTGGATTGCAACACTAACAAGCCTGAAAGGTCAGACAGAAGGCATAGGGGGACTTTTCTCCAAAAAATAGCAGGCCTCAGAGCAGAGGACCAATGCCTTTAGATGGGTCTTCCTAAAAAAAACAAAAACAAATTTAGAACCGAGGCAAAGGGAGCCTTTAGTGGGTCTTCCTTAAAAATTAGCCATGACAAATAGACGTGTTGGTAGAGCCCCTGACCCAAAAGTAAGTTCAGAGATTTGAATCCAGGTTTTATAGATGGCTCTCTAAGTATCCTTGGGGATCCCCAGAGTAGTCTTAAACAATGAAAGATCACCACAGATCTAATGTGAGTCTAGTTAATCTGTATTAAAGAGGTCAGAAGAGAAAGAAATTCAATTTTAGGGGTTCAATACACCCCCTTCACCAGGGCTGGGAAATAATATAACATCAAGAATGCGATCTAAGAGATGCATTTTAGGATATTTTAGTTCATAATATAAATATATTTAAAAATATTATGTGCACATAATATTTAATATAGACTTGACATGATATTATGTTAATAAAGTAGTAAAAACATAAGGAGTCATAAAAAATAAAAAGATAATAGGAATAAAATTATAATGAAATAATGAAAAAATATTAAGAATCGCAATTGATAGAGTATGGCTATATATTGCAAGTAATAGTCAATAGATTGTATAGGAAAATAAAATGATTAGCTTATCTTATAAGAGAATGTTATTGTAACTCTTAATATAAAACCTGGGAATAGGATGTTTTTATAATTTGCATTATAAAAACATCCTATTCAGATTTAAATGATTATTGTAAGCAACTGATTATTCATTTCATAATGTCACCCGTGCTGCTTTGCATGCCTTATTAACACCTTCTGTGACAAAGACTCAGCAGCGTGCTGAAGCTAATTGTTGACCACCAACACCAGGGGAATGTAAGTGTCACCTGACATCAAAGCCTCATTATTTTGATAAAATTAAGGTGGTCCACATTGCCTGTGGACAGGTGGATATGTATATTGTTTACCACCCCTCCCCCAACTGTGCTGAATACCTCTTTTGAAAAGGCACTTGCAGCAGTGCAGGCAAGGCACCTGAGTGCATGTTCTGCCGGTTCCGGCCATTAGCCCATCTTGGATACCCATAGGGTTATTCACAAAAGGGTGAAGAGTTTGGAGAAGGGAGGAGAAGTGAACAATCTTGGCCAAAATTGCTGATTTGGAAACATTCTCCAATTCAGCTCACTTTCCAGATCAGCTATTTTGGCCTAGATTGTTCACTTGTCCTGCCTCCTCCAAACTCTTCACCCTTTTGTGAATAACCCTGCCAGTCTTCACCTCTGTAAGTGCTACCTGGATCAAAGAAAAAAGAGAAAGTTCAGACTTTTAAGGTACTCCAAGGATTACACAGAGTCCTTTTTTATCAAATGTAACACATTTTCTTTAAACATATCTAAAAACACACAAGCATTTAAAAAAAAGAAAAAAGATGTAAAAAAGACCAAAGGATATAGCTGCATCCCCCCACAATCAGTGGCATAACAATCGCCATAGCGACCCAGGCGGCTATGGGGCCTAGTGGGGCACAGGGGGGCCCGGCCAGATGCCGAGCGGACCGCCTGGGTCACTATTGCATCCTCTGCTGGTGGCTTTCACTGGCGGCTCTGAAGAAGAATGCGCTGCTGTTCAGATCACTGACAGTAATCTGTGCAGCAGTGCGTTCGTCTCCACAGCCACTGCTGAGTCAATGAGAGCCAGCAGCGGCGGTGGAGGAGGCCGGACCCGGCAGTGGAGGAGGCGGGGCCCTTGGTCGACAACAGGGGAGGCGGCGGGGCCCGGTGATGGAGGTGGGCCTGGTGATGGAGGAGGCGAGGCCCATCAGCGAGCGCGGAGGAAGATTAGACAGACAGGTAAGGAGTGCGACCAGCCCACCTGAGGGTGACCCTGCAGAGCCCACCATGTCTATGGTCACAGTCCATGGTGGGCTCTAGTTACGCCCCTGCCCACAATTAATTATTTTAGCATTACAGTACTGTTTACAGTTTGCTGGGTAACAGCTTCCTTGTTGTGTTGTAGTCCAGTGGGAGGATGACACATTTCTACGTGAGATCCGCTTCTTCAGGAATAGGCTACTATCTTTCTATAAAAAGTTTGTATATTAAAGAGCATTAGTTTAGTTCCAATCCATGTAAATAGATTTATTGATTAGTACAATTTGTCTAGTTCAATGAACTTACAGTAATCTTTAAAGTGGCAATGTCACGGCTATCCACCACTCAACCATGGACGCGGACGGAGAGGGACCAGAGGAGAGGAGAAAACAGGGCACCCCCAAACCGAACACAGGAGTCAGGAGAGCAAAGAGCAATCAGGGAAAGCCAGATATTCTATTGGGTAGTAACGCCTCAAAAAAATCTTAATATCAAATAGGCCAAACCTGTAGAGAGCAGTAAGTACTCTTTAGAAACCAATATAGGTAATATGCCCATATGGGTACATACAACCCCCCCATTATATGACACCAACAGCTATAATTTGTTATATTACCTGATATTATCAATAGCAATAGTTTATTATATTACCTGATATTATCCATTTAAATCACCACTGAATTTTCTGTGACCAGTAATTTGGGCTTTCAACACTCCCTATAGACAGGGTCATTACAGTGTATGTTAGAATAAAACTCTCATTTCTGTTAATCACTTATAGAATACATAAATGTTACATGCTTAATAGTGGCAATTCCTTCAGGCAAAGAGACTTGTACAGGCACACAGAGCCTTTCCACATAGATATATCCAATCATAAAACAAAAAGTCACAATAAGTTTCCAGACATATGTCCAATTTTTTCTCAATCCTGCACTCCAACCATCGGAGAGTGCCCCTCTCCTATCCCTCTTACGTATTCCTCCTCGCCGGACGCCAAAATGATGGTCCATAAATTAATTGTGTCCTAGGTAGTTGTTGCACTCTCTGATATGCCTTCTTAAGCAGTCTATGGCTATACCCTCTCTCTAAAAGTCTGATCCGAAGATCATCAGCGTGTTTTTGGAATTCTTGATCATCAGTACAATTTCTTTTTATTTGAACATACTGGCTGTATGGAATGCTACCTGGAGCTATGGATGGCTGCTGAGAAAAAACAACAACAACTTTGCAACACTTCTGATAGACATCACCCTGCTTGTCTTCCATTGGTCACAGAGGTGCAACAGGTATTAGATGCATCCCTGCTGCCATCCTCTTTATGCCGTGTACTAACACCCACCTCCTCCTTCTCTTCCATCATCTGTGTGCTAGGGATGGAACATGTGACAGAAGAAGCATGGCCTACTTGCTCATCCCTTTCTCTGCTGACTTTGGGAGAAAAGCAGCCCTTTTTTCTCCTCTTGGTCCTCCTGGCCCTGAGACTCCACCCTGAACTCGAGTCCAAAGTTAGTCATGATTAGGCAGTGTAAAGTGACAATATACCTATTGTCTGGCTGCTGAAACAAACAGACTCGAGGGTGGAAAAAAACTCAAGCTCCACAGAGTGTCTGCACTCCACAAAATTGATCAGGTAGTCATATGGTTTCACAAATGAGGTGGTTTGGAGGTAGAATGTCTTGAGACAAGTCTGACTCACTTTATAACTAAATGCCTGTGTGACTAAAAATATGCACATGCTGCTGCAGGTCCCTAGCTACTGCTTGAATGCCATGGGGGCCCAAAGCATTATGTAATAGCCCCCTGATAGCCCCCCTCCAGCGTATATCACAATTGTTCAATTTGTATGTTCCCCGTATCTAATAGTAACATAGTAAGTGAAATCCAGTGTAGTGAGGAACAGAAAGACCTATCAATTGGGGAGACTAAACAACTGCTCAACAATCACATGGCCTAACACAGAAGGGCAAACTTCAGCTCAGAGCAGTGTTCCTACACCTTAAAAGGAAGGGAAATTTTTTCAAGGACAGTGAGGTGCTGCTCTTATATCTTTTTGAAAATTCACATCTTCAGCCATACAACTCAAGCAAAAGCACCTATCCCAAAACTTCAAGTGTACCATTACCCCTTTGACTAAAAATCGCATCAAAATACAGATCTGCATGCTGATATTAAATCATCTTACATTTATTAGCTAACAAAAACATTTTTATTTTACATACAATTTCAGTTTTTTTCCACTTCCTGGTCCTCTTTGGCACAAATGATGTAATCATGCCCAAGCATTGCATCTTGGGAAGGTTACATCAACAGAGCATTGCTGGGAAATCTCATCTGTAATCTTATGAGATCTCAAGGAAAGGCATTTTCCTCCCCTGAGATGATGTGCATGGTCACATGTCCTAATCATTTGTGCCAGAGTTCCAGGAAGTAAAGGGAGATCTAGTAACCTGCCCTGTTAAAATGGCCACTGTCAGAAGAATGGGGAAGAAAAGAAAAATAAGGTATGCAAAAAATAAAAATGCCAGCAATTATCTAGAAGTATCCGTTTGTAGATTATCATTACTAGGGATGTCCCGATACCGATGATGGCTTCGGTATCGGGCCCGATACAGGGCATTTTCACAAGTACTTGGGAAAATGCCTCGGTACCTAACGCCGATGCTTGCGCATCAGTGTTGATTTCGTATTGCCCGACGCCCGGGACATATAGTTCCGGGCAAACAAGAGCATGGAGCGGTGACAGGCTCTGTTACCTCCCTCAGCCTCTGTCCCCGGCTCGTTCTTGTCACAGGAGTTCTAGCACGATTCCGTGACCACCCAGCCATCTGCTCGGTTTCGTGCACTTTTTTTAAAATTCCTTTCTGTTGTGTTGACATCTGTTTTTGACGCCAGCGAAATCTGCGGTGGTGTGCAATCCGTGACCGCCCGTTCATCGTGCACGAAACCGAGCAGATGGATGGGCGGTCACGGAATCACACACCACCTCCGATTTGCCAATCTATATTTTAATTTACATGTCCTGAGTGGACAAAATTCTGTGTACTTTTTTAAAAATTCCTTTCTGTTGTGTTGACATCTGTTTTTGATGAGTTGCGTTGAATGACAGTAGAGCATGCTCTATTCTTTTTTTGATTGCACTGCAATGGAACACAATGGATTGCAGTGGTGTGAACTATTCCCTTCATACCCATAAATTTTTTGGGTTACTTTCTGTTGGCATCCATTGAAAAACGGATGATAAAGGATTCAGTGTGACTGGGGCCTAAAAAATGTTTTCCCTCTCATTACGCTTTAAACAAATAATTTTTTTTTTTCCAATCTCGGTACAAAAAGCAAATGAATGCTTGAAAATACCATGATACTACTTTGCCAGAATGTCCCAGGATTAAGGAAGTATGCTGGCCATACGCTTTACAATCTCTACATAATCTCATGCATATTTACAAAAACTATGTAGTATGTAGTAGAACAACACTAAACAAACCATTTAATTTGTATCAAATCAGGTAGGTCCTGATTTGATGCAAATTACAACTACACAGTTAATGAGCTAAAGAAGCTTATACAATCAGATTGTATAGTGTATGTTCAAGTTAGGTCTTCTCTGTGTTTTTAAGCTCTAAGTAATGGAGATGTCTGATGTTTGGTGTATGAATATTAGTTTTCTTCTGTGAGAGATTTGAAGCAAAGGAAGCAATCATTTCAGAGCTTTATATTCTCTTTATTTCAGCACCCAGTGCAGATACTCCCACTATTAACCAGTTTTAAAAAGCACTAGAGTGCAGAGCTGATGGGAACCTAATATAAAAATGCATTATATGCAATTACAAATACATTATAAAAGATCTTAGATTTCCCAAACCAAAATTAAATAAAGTAAAAGGTAAGGTGCCATTAAAACACATTTTCCATTCATTTTAGCAGTAATGTGCCTTTTTGTGTCTGTGCTACAGATAACAAGATAAAGTAACCTGCTGTTGGAACACTTACCCTCCATCCAATTTCTCCTTGTAATGAGTAAATTGGCTGGTGCTGATACCTGGAGAGAGTGCTGCATATAATTGCTAAAACTCTTCTGCCACAAAAAAAAGTAATCAATAGCCATAATAATCTTCCTATCTAGAGACAGTGATACATTGCGGCAACAACTCACAAACAGAATTATAGTCGTCTGTTATTGCTGTCATTATCAAAGCCATTTCTGTTTTACTCTTTATGAAATTCTGTCATCCTAAAAATAGTTATATTTCCCTTTGGGAATTAATTGAAAATTACCCGAACTCTTCCAAGGATAAAAAAAAAAAAAAAAAGACAACTTGAATGGCAATTTACACGATCCATTCAGTCAATTCAATGGGTTAGTTTCCACTGATCTAATTGTATACTTTATTGGCAGCTTTCTTTTATGTAACTATTTTTTAATTCTATAATATTAAATATTTAAAATTAAACGACAAGCTTGGAATGCCTAACATATGAACTGGTATCTACATGGCTGGAGGGTCATATGCATGAGAACACCCTGTCATTTGGATACCAGCCTAAATGTCCTTCAGCACCACATGAGTACTTCAAAACGGAGACCTTAAGAAAAAAAATATTCAGAAACCCTCTGAAAAAAACCTGTTGGCTCTAGGTTCTCCCATACCTCCGATTCCCCCAGGTGGACAAATAGGCAAATATGTTGTCCTTAGTGAACCAGCAATATCTGCTCACTCAATGCAAAAATAGTGAAACAGACCAATTAAAAGGCTTAAAATGTTTAGTTAAAAAAATATTAGGCTTATCCGCCACTTGTGACATCTGTCTTGACATGGAGATTAGATTAAGGTGACTAAATTACCCATCTGGCTATTATTGCTAGGTTATGTTCCCAACTAGACATGTGCACAGCATAAAAAATATTTTCGGACAAAACAAACGAAATGGTAAAAACCTTTTGAAATAATAATAATAAATAATAATATAAACAGCATAATAATAATAATGCTGTTTTGAATTTGGAGGCAATGAACCTCCGAATTTGAAAGCGGCCAATTAAAAAAACACATGTGCACTGTGGGAGGCGCATGACATCATCCAACGGCAGCGTCGGGTGACATCATACGCGTGTATGGGCGCCGCCATTTTGGATGTACCCATTCAAAACTAATTATATATGCCCAAATATATTTTTCGTATATTTGAGCATATAATAATTCATTATTTCAGATTCGGTGAACTGCAGGATCAACGGAATTTCGTGATTCAGCAAGTTTGTCCGAATCCAGATGTGCGTGTTTATTCTGGACATCCCATACAACTGAAGCAGCCTGAATAAGCAACAAAAGGTCTTCAACATTACAAAACAAGTCCAGCTGAATGTGACTAACTACTACTAGCTTTCTTCTCCAATTTTTTTCTCATATACATGTGTACATCGTAGGAGAGTGCGCAGGTGTACAAACTATGTTTTTGTAGTGGTATATAGGATTACTTTTGATGACATACTGTATGAAATAAAGATTAGTATTTTTGTTGTACTTGTGAGTGGTGCAACATCTTGTATATAAAAAATGTTTTGTATAGTAGAGTACTATATAGCCCTTGCATGTACAATCATTAGTTCAGATCCAGGTGGAGTTCTTCATCACATGGTTTTGTTAACAAACAAAAGCCATGGTATTATGATTGTTCTGCCCTCAACAGACAAAATATTTAAGCTTACCTACATGACATATCAAAATTTGCCACAAGATTGTGCTGAAGAGAAAATACCTCTGCTTACAGCAGCTAAAGGACTGTTCTGCTCTAAAAAGTTCCAAACATCCTTCAGCCTGAGGGGAAGGAAACAGGTGCATTCTGGGAGCTCAGACTATCTTAAAGACTGAGGACAGGGAAACCATCGCTACATGTTGCACATGTTCTGAGAGGAAGGAATCCTACATTCCCATTTTGGCAGCATTGCTGGTAGGATTGGACTTGCTTCACCCTGTGTTTATAGTTGCTATTGTATGTATAGGTTTACATATCGATTACATGATTTCTATGTTTTTTCTCACGAGCTTCACCCCACCCTGTTTTGTTAAAAAAGCATCAAGAGTTCACTCATTCTGGCTTAGGTTTAGCTGCATTTCGAGCTGCCCACAGACTACAGAGTATGTGTAGCAGGCACAAAACAATGATCAGTTGGCTTTATTTTACCTACAAAGTCATATCACACAGCCAGGAAGTCAAGTTATGAAGCAATGCAGCCTTAAAGCTATGAGCAATGCATGCTTCTAGCTAAAAAGGGCAAAGGTATTATGCCAAAATGAGTGGCCATGTTCAACAATTTTTTTCTATTTTGCCATGAAATTAAGTTTACCAAAATCACTCCTCTCAATTCTACTAAGCAATGAGCCCAGGATGCATATTTAATGAGCAAATTTAGTTGTCTTCATCTTCATACATATTTACAAATTGAACATGGGAACAAAGTCTTTAAAATTTTAAAACTGATTGCTAGCACTGGGCAGAATAAGTCCTTCAGTAAAATAGCCACCATGACAGATAGCAGTCAGAGGACAATCCGGTCTGGACAATTTGAGGACAGGACTCCAGGAGTCACTTCATATGACTTATGTGTGTGAAAAAGACAGGGACAGTCATGCAGAGGAGGCTGTGGTAGGCCCTGCTGGCCATGGCATTGTTCTTTAGTGAGTGTACAGTGTTATCAATGTAATAGGGAGGGTGTCCGGTGACGGAGGTGAGCGGCCAGTAACTGGTGTGTTGGGGTGATTGTGATTTACCTGACAATCATGCCACATCGATTTTGACCCCACCATGCTGCTCAGGGGCATCAATAGCACTAGGCCTCAGGGGTGCAGGTTCCTGCATCTCTTGCTGGGTGCCCCGGATGCAGACCATTATTGTTTTGTGGTCAGATATGGAAAAAATGCAAATGACAGTGAATGCCCAGTCTCCCACTAAAGCTAAAATATTGGCATAAGTTTATTTTTGACAGCGATATTTTTTTCTACGCTTGGACAAAGAACAAACTCCCTCAAGTATTCTCTCTCTATAGAAGTAGTAATTATAATGTAGTAATGTACAGTGTGTGTGTGTGTATATATGTGTGTATATGTGTGTGTGGTGTATTTTTAAATTATTTTTATTTTGCGTCGCCCATGGCCAATTTTGGGTACGGTAATTTTCTGCGATTTCGCGGGTGCGCGCAATTTTAAAGCTTGACATGTTTGGTGTCTATTTACCCGACGTGACCCGATCTTTTATATTTTACCAAAAAACTGGGTAATAATAAATGTTTCCTAACATAATGTTAAAAAAAACTTTTTTTTTCCCAAATGTTCTGTAATTTTTCCTAATTATAGTAAAAAATAAAAACCCCAGTGGTGATTAAATACCACCGAAATAAAGCTCTATCTGTCCCCAAAAAATGGTATAAAATTCATTTCAGTACAGCGCTGCATGACGGAATAAACGTCAGTCAAAGTACCGCAGCGCTGAATACTGAAAAATGGCCTGGCCAGGAAGGGGGTCTAAACACCTGGTCTTGAAGTGGTTAATTTATAATTTTTTTTAGGTTTTCTTCTGACTGCCCTATCCTAAAATATGTTTTCTTCAGAGGATAAAGTTATATATCTGTGTGCACTATTCTCTGTATAAATATTTATTTGCTTCATCTTTATTTTAATTGCATACAATTTATTTGGTATAATCTCTGTGCAGAAAGTAGTTGTAACACAGTCTACAGTGGTGGATCACACCACTGTATGGCTTGCTTTTTTCAAAAACAAAAGGTAAACTGTTCCACAGTACCATATCCACCGCAAAATCCATCCCCATATTACTCAGCTCTTTTGCCTGGAAGGAGGAGCCTGTCTTTCAGCCACTTTTATTGGTTGTCAGCATCAGCGGCTACCCAAATAATTACTCCTTCACTTACTGGGCTTTTATACGATGCTCCTTCGGTTTGTGTTCTGCATGGATAGAAAACTGGTTACAGGAATTGATTCAGAGGCTAGTGATAAATGGCTCATTTTCTAAATGTTCTAAGGTTGTGATTAGAGTGCCTCAGGGTTTGGTTCTATGAACAATTCTCTTTATTTTGTTAGTAAACATCATAGAGGTTGGACTAGATAGCATAATATCATCCCAATAGGCTGAGGTTCAGCTATGTAGGGCAATAACTTAACAACAGGCAAGGCCGGTGCTGCTACTAGGCAAACTAGGCAGCCGTCTAGGGCGCACTGCTGCCTAGGATGCAGCCTTGATCACTCACCCCCCATGGCACCCTCTGTCTATTTCAAATTGCAAAAGCTAATATCAGGCTGGCTATTGCACCCACCCACTGAGCAGAGGAGCGTAACTGAGAGGCAACTCTCTCTATCAGGTCCGCTCCTCTGCTCAGTGGGTGGGTTCTCAATAGCCAGTCTGCTTTTGGCTATTTCAAATTAAATTACATCCACCTGTTTCCTGCGGAAGCTATTCGGCAGGAGAATGGTGCC
>NW_017307419.1:494044-500229 GCF_000935625.1 Nanorana parkeri | reverse complement strand
GGTGCAGTAGCTAGTCTTGTCTAGGGCGCAAAATAGTCTAGCACCGGTCCTGACAGCAGGATAAAAAATCACAACTTTAATAAAATTGAGGAGTAGGCAGCTACATGGCAGATGTGGTTCAATATTGAAAAATTTAAAATTGTGCACTTGGGAACTAAAAATATGTATGGAAGGTGCTTCTCTGGGGGAAATGGAAGATGGAGAAAGATCTAGGGCTTCTTTTAGACCAGACTTCCCCAACAGCATGCAGTGCTAAGCAGCAGCTAGAAGACTACCGTCATGCATTAAAAAAGGTATGTACTCCAAAAGATAAAACTATAATTCCACCACTTTACAAAACATTGCTTTGGTCTCATCACAAATATGCTGTTCACTTTTGGTCACAATTTTCAGTATAAATGTCGTTGAACTGGAAAACATTTAGAGGAGGGCAACAAAATGAATAAAAGGGGATGGAAGACCTTTGTTAATAAACATGACCACAGAAATTATTATTACAGGTATTTATATAGCGGCGACAATTTACACAGCGCTTTACATCAGACCCTGCCCTCAAGGAGCTTACAATCCAAGGTCCCTATCTTGCGTGCAAACATATGAGGGCCAATTTCGACAGGAGCCAATTGACCTTCCTACATGTCTTTGGCATGTGGGAGTAAACCGGACTACCCAGAAGAAACCTACGCAAGCACAGGGAGAACGTGCAAACTCCTTGCAGACAGTGACCTGGTCGGGATTCAAACCAGGGACTCCTAGTGCTGCAAGGCAGAATCACTAACCACTACGTTGCCCAAGTTAAACTGGTTCTCCTTGGAGAAGGTGTGCTTAAAGTGACATTAAACCCTCAGATTTTTTAACATAAAACTATACTGTAATGTGTGCCTTACTGTAATCCATGGTAGTTTCCCTTCTCTTTGCTGCTCTTCCTTTTAAATCCTTATCTCTTCTCCTCATGCTGGGGGAGTACTTCCCTTTGCAGCTGAGTGCCTCTTCCTGTAGTGCTGGTTAAGGTTGTGAACCTGCACACAGACACCATGTATCTATTCTAGAGACAAGGCAGTGGTGCAAAAAACAGAAGTTCTGCCCAGCATGAGAAGAGATATGGATTTAAAAGGAAGAGCAGCAAAGAGAAGGGAAACAACCATGGATTACAGTAAGGCAACATTACAGTATTGGTTTATGTTAAAAAAATCTGGAGGGTTTAATGTCACTTTAAGAGGGCATATGATATGCAAATGTATCAATGGTGACTACAGTAATAAAGGAATACACTTTTTAAAATAAGGACTCTGAACAAGATACATTGCCACAACATGAAGTCGCACAAGAGGCAGTTTAATCTTAAACTGAATAAGTGTTTTTTTTTGTTATTACTGTTAGAGCAGTAAAATGTGGAACTTCCTTTCACAGTTAGTGGCATCAGCTGAGAGTGTAGATGATTAATAAAAAAAAAAACATTTAGGGGAGTTTCTCAGTTTACAGAATTACAGGGTGAACTGAATGGACCTGTGTGTTTTTTTAACCTTACTGACTATGTAAGTATTTAAAAATGATACCTGAAAAATGAAAAGCCACATCTGCCCTCTGCATGGACAAAGGCATGAATAATCAGAAACAGAAATGTGACATTTTAATAGGGAGTGGAAGCAGGAAAAAGGGGAAGGATGAGAGGGTAAGGTGGTTGATGGGGGGAGAAAAAGGGATGGAGGGGAGGGATTTGGGTGTCTTGGCCCTGTTGTCAATTCTATCCAGAAGGGTAAAACTCTTCAAAACCTGTGAGGAGAAGAAATTGACTTTATATGCCACTACAGTATGTTTGTATATTTTATGCAGTAGAACTGCCTATTTCTGAAGGCCTCTTCAGTTCCCTCTAGCATAGATGTGAGATCTTCCATGTGTTCGATTATATTTAATTCTGGAAAACCATTATTTCAGCATTGAAGGCTCCAGTTGACACCATAATGCTGGCAGGGGTGTGGAAAATGTTAAAATAACTACTTGTCCAAGGGCTAAAACGGGGACCCAATCTACTTGTCCCAATACAAAAAATAGTTTTAATCAAAATTAGGGATGCACCAAAACCAGTTTTTCGGTATCGAGTACCGATCTTTTGCTTTTGGTTCTCGCCGATACCGAATACCGGTGCTTCTGCTCCGTATAATCAGGAAGCCGGACAGCGGGCAATGGCTTCGAGTTGTTTGGCATGCCTGATTGTGATTGGCCGGGAAACCGGTTTCTCAGCCAATCAGCATCGAGCCGGCTTCCCAGCCAATCAGGAAGCCGGGCGGCGAGTAATGACCTGATTGACCAGAAAGTCAGCTCGATGCTGATTGGCCGGGAAGCCAGCTTCCCAGCCAATCAGCAAGGAGCCAGTTTCCCGACCAATTAGGAAACCAGGAGGCGGGTCATTACTCCCTGCACGACTTCTTGAATGCATGGGAACCCTGCTCCATGTTCTTACGGCACTGCCGATCAGAGTTGATCTTCCTCTGACTGGAGATTCCGGTATTGGGGAAGGTATCGGAGCATTTGGGCAAGTACAAGTACTCGCCCAAATACTCAGTATCGACACCTATACTAGTATCGTTGCATCCCTAATCAAAACCGTATTTGACTGTGCTAAATAGCGCTTCTCACTGGTCAGCGCGGTCACGCTGACCAATGAGTGCCTGCAATTTGTGAGCGAAATTCAAATGCATAGGGCAGGACTGTGCTGGACAGGAATTCCACACCCCTGTGCTGCTATGCAAACCCTGGCTGCGTTGATTATGTGCACAAGAACAGATTGCTTTTATGTTTTTCTTGGTCTGTGGAAAGTTTTCTGAAAGGAATAATAGCATGTGCAAAAGTCCTGGTAAAGGGCAAAGAGATAAAAGTATGAAGCTGGAGGGTTCTCTAGAATCCTACAGCCAGGTATGTGGGATAAGTAGCCAACACCTGTAAGGTTGGCCAGGAGCTAGAAATCCACAGGTGCATAACCCTTTTCCTGCCAGCCTCTTCTAATTGGCCAAACCTGGCATCAGTTAGGCATTGATCACTCCTGTGATGGACTACAATTTCAATACAAATGAGTAAACTAAACATGAGATTGTAGTCCATCACGGGAGTGAGCTTGGAGTATTAGCTACTTTACAACACACACAGGAACCATGGGGAACAAAAGTAGCCACCCTCCAGAAGGAAGGACAGGGTTAGCGCGATTTCAAAGATGATATGAGGGTCTACAGCTCAGTGATGCACAAATAAGCTACATTTTGTTATGTTAAAGTACTTGAATGGATTTTTAAAGTGATATTAAACCCGAATTATAAAAAAAGCACATAGTGCTGCAGAATACAGCACTTACCATGTATGCATGTCTGGTTTTTTTTTTTTATTCCATTGTTGCTTTCAAATCCTCTTCAGGCTCCATCTATCACTAAAATATCACTTAAATAACACTTAGCCGACCCTTTAAGTAACTGTTTTGCATCAAAAGACGAAAAATAATATTAGGAGGATTAATATTAGATTAATAGCCAGTCCATATGTTTCAGGGCTACACATTACATTTGTTATATTTAGTTTATTACTTTAATAACTCTGTTTTTTTCTATGACTCTCAAATTAAAATGGCTGCCAAACATAATCCTAATATTTCAAAAGGTGCATGATGTCAAGTTAGGGTGGTAACAAAATGCACAATTAGCTATTGTTCGATAGAATTAAATGTGATACGTCTGGGCCCTTCCCCGGACCCAGCACCGTCAAGGCCAGTCCAAAATCCCAAACTAGTGGGGAAATGTCATCTAAAAGGAGCCCGGCCAATCCAAGCAATTGTTGTCTAGCTTTGGGGCATCCAGTATTTAGTAGGTAATGCATTCAAAAGATACTCATTTGAATGTTCAGGGATCTTTGCATTCTTTGGGACTCCATGGAAATACTAGAGTAAAATATAAGAGATTGCATTACAGAATTACATGAGCAGAGTAGTGATTCTAAATTCCATAGTACAAGAATCCTGTTTTGTAACAGAAAAGGATTATACATGTCAGAGTGTACAGCTTCTGGTTTTGCACACAAAAAAAGCAGTGCAGCAACAGCATCTACCATAGACAGCTGCAGCGTGTCTGACTTTGGCTCAGATCCCTATGCATGCTATTTAAGTCTCCCAGTGGGAGCGTAGCAAAATGCAGATTGACGCATAATGAGTGAAGGCCCCAGCCCAACATCCAGCTGTGACTATTGATCAGTGCTGATGGGCACTCGTGGGGTGTTTACATATGGAAGCTATTTCTTAAAAAAATAGAGCCACATGTTCCTAATACATCTGGAGAGGATATGTCATAGGCATTTGTGTACAGATATACGTGACGACGATACCCACATGAAGTCTTAAGCTACCCTAATGTCTTACTGCAGGTGTATCATGCTAAAATCACTTTCGAAGCTCATGGTGCCCTAATTGGTCCCAGTGGAAGCAGGATATTTGGTTACAATATTTTAAAACCAACTTTCTCGGGATCCGCTCATTCAAGTACAAATTCTTTCTAAGTAATTGTTGCTATGAACTCTAGAAGTGATTGTGACATATGAGACACTCTACGGAGGTTTTACAATATCTATGAAGTGTGTGAAACTGAGCAGGGGGACAGAACCTGTGTGTATTGGTTAGGTATTTGTTTCTCTGCTAAGAATCTCCTTTAATGTGCACTGTACAATCTGACTACATCTGGACATACTTTTTTTGAAGGAATTTAACCACCTATATGTACCACAATCAATAAGTTTTGGACTTTCAGTGGATTTGTCTGTTCTGATAAACTGCAGAACATGCTTTGGCACACCATCAGTAAGTTACACCAGAGCTATTTTAACCTCTAACCTGCAAGATGGATATGAACGTTTTGATGTGAAATCCAAAGTGATGCTTGGCTTTACTTAAAATAACTTATTTATTAAAAAGGTAATAATACTGGTATAGCTAAGGAAACAGCCATCCACTTATTTTTAATTAAAAAAAGCCTGCAAGTATAACTTAATGCAAACCCATCAGTCATTTTAAACATCAAAAATCTAAGTCCTGCCTAAGAAAAGACACCACAGCTATTACCTTTCGTAGCCAGAAAATATTCTTTTATTAAGACATCAGATCCTGATTTGACTTTGCTGACTTTGAGACTTAGCCCCATACTGCCACTTCTGAAATGAAAGTGCCTTTTTGGACAGAGGAATGGTGACACGTCTAGGGGTATTCAGGACTCCTGGGCAAAATAACTTGTTGACAAAAGCACCGCTGAAGTCCAGGGAAGAGCAGGAAATAAAATCTGAGCACAGTGCAGATGCACAAAGAGGAGCAGGTACAAGGTCAGAGTAGACAAACAGGAGTATACCACTTTGACAGCATATGTTAAATGGCTCCCATCATTGTACAAACACTGAGAGTGCCTGGTCTTCACCAGATCCACTGAAGGTGAGGATGGACATTTGCACCAGGACAACTCCTAGTACCCACTCCTGGGATGTGTCATACTGCACAGACACTGACAGACATTGTCAAAACCAGGAGCAACAAGATACACATATAAACAGAATCAGAAACGGAAGGTAATACAGCCAAATAGGTTTAGAAATCAACACAGGTCTTGTTTAGATGTTAACTACAAGTGGATGATAACTCAATGGAGGCACAAAGAAGAACTTGCTTAAAAATGTATGACTGGGAAAAAAACATATGCAGTACATCACGGTTCCTGATGCTTTGTCGCTTTAAAAATGCTAGCAAGAACAGAGAAATATATCTTGATCTGCCAGTCATCTATTATGCTTCTAGCTTCCTGACTAGGAACTAACACAGTGCCTCTGCTTATGGTGAAATGCCAAACCATATTTTCAGACCTGTACATTTGTTTTCTGTTAGACTACAACCTCCCCTCATCTCCCTCATAAAATAAGAGGGTGGTCCTCTGTAGTCCAGCACAAGAGAACTGGCCAGGCTGATAAAGCTGCTTCGTATTTTAGGGCAGCAGAGGCATTGTACTTGCAGTTTTTTTACTATTATAAATCTTTCTTGATGTTGTAACCACCCTGCCTTAAGGAGGAGTGTCTATTTAAATTAAGCTTCTGTCAGACTGTAGTCAGTCTGATCCTGATTTAATATTCCATGCTCATTTGGTTTCTCCTAATAATGGTGTTATGAATATATA